>NW_024882765.1:0-197454 GCF_019059575.1 Amphibalanus amphitrite | reverse complement strand
GAGAGAGAGAGAGAGAGAGAGAGAGAGAGAGAGAGAGGAGAGAGAGAGAGAGAGAGAGAGAGAGAGAGAGGAGAGAGAGAGAGAGAGAGAGAGAGAGAGAGAGAGAGAGAGAGAGGAGAGAGAGAGAGAGAGAGAGAGAGAGAGAGAGAGAGGAGAGAGAGAGAGAGAGAGAGAGAGCAAGTAAAGCAGCAACGTAGTTGACACTAGCGATTTATTCTGTCTCCAGACTCCAGTCGAGATATCCGCAGCACGATGCTCTAACAGACCAGTGGAAACCTGACCAAATGTCCTGTCATAACAGTTCTGTTGAGATTGAATGTCTCCATAAAGTCAGAGGGGTTCGTCTGTGGTCATGACAGAAAGTCGTAGTCGCTGCGACCGTAATCAAAATGTTGTGCGGGCCTCGCCAGTCGCGGCCAAAAAACTACGGAGTGCGGAGAAGTCTGGTGACCTTTGGAACTACAGCTGTAAAAAAGTATAGGACTGTTTTCAGAATAAATGTAACCTGTCAGGAGCTTTTGGAGAACGAACGCTTTCCTATTTTTCCGGTAAAAGACCAGGCAGGCCTGATGTTGCGATAACGGCTTCATATTGATAGTTTCAGTGGTAGAGCGGCGCCGTGCCGGCGAGCTCGGCCGTGACGTAACCGCCTGCGGTGGGTGCCGACTTTTACTCTAAATTAGCAGATTTGTCGATCGAATGCATAATTGCAAAGCTATTTAGTTGTATGCCGATAACCCGCGCCCCACTGGGGGGGGCTATTTATAGCCCCCCTCCCGTTTTTCTGCAATAACTTCCAAACCGCTTGACGGATCGACGCCAAACTTTCAGCACCTTCGGCTGCATCAATTTGACACCTTGTGTCAAAATTTGAACTTCGTAGCTAACATAGGTCGGCCGGAAATGACGTCAGAGTGACGTCATGTTTGTCCGATTTCGACGCAAAACATTGAACCACGGCAATCGCTCCCAAGAGCTCAGTTTTTAAGCTAGATCCAATTTCTTTGCATGAATGGACTCAGAATTGACCGCGCTATCAAACTGCTATCTCGGATTTTCAAAATTTTGAAAATTTCGAAAATTTTATATAATAATATTCAAAATTTATATTTTTATATTTTTTTCAAAAAGTTTTTGACTTTTCGAAAAAACCGGAATATATGTGACAGAACGCATGATTATGACTAACTCTAGCAAGTTTTAGCTAAATATCTTCAAAAATGGCCAAGTTATACGCATTATTGCAAAAAATTCACAATTATTAATTTTTCAAATCAATATTTCAGTACGTATTTGACATCGTACACCAATATAAATGGCACCATCGTGTTCCTGAGCTCAAACTACATCCATAAGACACCTTTTTTGTTGAAAAATTTCAACTTAAAAATTTGACCTTTTTTGACCTGCAAGTGACCTGACCTAAGCTAAATTCGACTCAAAATGGCCTCGAATGACACAGACGACATCAAATTCGAAATCTATGGCCTAAATGGACCATAAAACATGTGTCACGTGACCGACGCATGACATAATATTTCCGTGACCTGTGATGACCTGACCCTGACCTGAAAATCAAAGTACAAGTTTGGTACCCTCAAGGTATCTAGAGCATCTGTTCACGAGTGTGGAAACCAAAAATGAGCCTGATCTGACTTGTAAGACGGCGGCCAGAGCCCAAAATGTGAACAAGCCAAAATGCTAATAATTTTTACTTTGACCTGACCTGTGACGTCATCGGTGACCTCGAGGTCAATGAAATTAGGTTTCGCTCGACAGTTTTTCCGGGGCTATCAGACGCCGTTTGAATTTTGACGATCGGCCCAGTAGTTTTGGAGTTAGGAGGGGGGGCTATGAATAGCCCCCCCCCCCCCCCCAGTAGGGCGTGTTATACACAGACCCCAGTGGGGCGCGGGATAACAAACGATAAACAACTAAATTAACTGTCATAAATCCCATATCCCTACTTATCTAATGTCTATTCATTATTCGTGTCTCGCAAACCCCTGACATCAAGCATCCCATTACCTTGTCTGCACAGACCTCGCCGCACCAGCCACCACTGCACTAACCTCTGACCCGCCCGTCGTCTCTCCGACGGTGTGTCGCCGTCCGACGATCCTCCCGGCCACCAGCGTCGGTCTCGACAACTACCGTCGGCAGAGCGGCGCGCCCCCGTCTCAACCGACGGCACCCGACGGCCGGCGAATCAGCTCCGAGTCGGCCGGTTCACTGGGTCGCGGGCCTCTGCAGTGCGCCCGTAGCGACCGCCGCCGCCGCCGCCGCAGGGGCTGAGTGCGGGAGGGATGACCCCCCCCCCGGCACCGCAGAAGTTTTTGACGGAATGGTGCTTGCAGTCTAAGCTCACTGGGAGGTCAATGCTCGGATCGGCAAGTGATATATTCTCAATCGCCCTATTCGACTAGAATAATGTGCGATGCTATACACAAACAAATAAATACACCTTCTGGCTGCTTTGAAGCCTCAAGGGTCAAGGGAGCTTCGAGTCAGACTTCCTTTCGATCAACTGTTGTAAATATCTTCGGTGAGCATGAGTATTTATTTATTTATTTATTTTCACATTATAACCGTCCGTTCCATCCTGAGATGGCTATTCTCGGCAGTCGTGTCAATATGGCAGAGATAGGGTTCACACATCACACAGACACATACACGCACACGAGTAGTGTTGTACCTGAAATATGCCCGTCAAAATAAAACGAAACGAAGACACTCAGGGACTCGGGTTGCAGCTTTCAGTCGCAACTAAAAAAAAAATCAATCATGAAACGCAGTCAAAATGTAGATCATGAATTATCCTAACCCGCGCCCCGTTGGGCTCTGCCGAGCAACTGTTGGGGGGGGGGGGGCAATTTGCCCCCCCCCCTAAGATCTTGAGAACCACGCAACCTAGCGACAAGCGGCAAATGGTGTTGGATAGCCCTATCAGGGAACTACCATGTGACCCAATTTTATTGATCTAGGTCAAACCGATGACGTCACAGGTCAGGTCAAAGGTCGTATTTTCACCGTTTACAGGCATTTCAAGAAATGCGTTATAAAATCGAGTAAAACGCATTTCAGTGAAAATAATCGATGGGAAAATGTTCTTCAAACACATATTATGCTATTTGAGGTCACTGATACCAGGTCAGGTCACAGAGGTCAGGTCACTGAGGGTCACAATATGAAAATATCATGTGATGCATGTATTATGGTCCATTTTACATGTCAAATACGATTATGTGGGTCAGGCAGCCTTTGGGGTCAGTTTAGATTATGTTCTGGTGAAGGTCAGGTCAAGGTCAGGTCAAGGTCAGTTCAAGGTCAGGTCAAATTAGGTCAAATTTCAAAATTGATATTTTTGCATAAAATGGGTATCAATTCGATGCAACTCGTCACGGGGAGTTCAATGGTGGTCTTTGTTTTGCCCTACGTGGTCTAAAATCGCTAAAAATTGAGTTCAAAAATTTGACTTCATCATTTTTGAACAGTTTTTTCGCTATAACTTGGCCAAAAAACGAGATATCGATCTGAAATTTGGCATTTATATAGAAAAGCGCAGGGACTATCACAGATATTCTGTTTTTTTTCGAAATTCGGATTTTTTTGATTTTGTTGAGTTTTTCTTTAAAAAAATGATTTTTTGAATTTTTGGGGGTCAAAAGCCCAACGTTTTGTAAATCCGAGATAGCAGTTTTGAAGCGCCGCTTTTTGTCTACTAGACCATATAAAGAACTTTGAAATTGCTTGGTAGCTGTAGATTTGGTGAGCGTTTCAAGACTGCATGTTTTTTTGCTCATTTTTGCTCGAACATGACCTCAGTTTGACCTCAATAACTCCTGACCTAAGGTGACCTAACACTTGAAATTTGGTGTGAAGGTGTCAAATTGATGCTCGGCGCCGCCGTTTTCTTGCTATTCAGGAAAAACCACAGGGTGGGGGCAAATTGCCCCCCCCCCAACGGGGCGAGGGTTAACCCTCGCCGGCACATGCCATTTTGCGTCCTTCGACGGCACAAGGGGAGGGGGGTTGGTACGAACCCCCTCGCGTTTGGCCCCTGATCGAGCTAGAGCTTCGCAGAAAAAACGAGCGTGTTGCCCGTCACCAGAGGAAGCCGATGATACCCAATTTTAAGGTCCTAGGTCATCGAGTGACCTTCCAGGTCAGGTCAATGGCCCGAAAACCGGGAAAATCGGGACCTGTTAGAAAGTCGTAAAGTGTGGCTGCTATGTGGTTTTCCGGGGTGCTGATCACGAATATCGTGTTAGTTTTGATCAGAGATGATGTTTTTAAGCATTTAGACCAGGTCGGGTCAGGTCAGGTCAGGTCAACCGGTAGGGGTTGTGGCGGGTATTCGTAATACGTGTCAACCGCCTCTGACAGCTTCGTAACATGTTACGAAGGTACCAAAACTACTTCGTAAATGTTCAAATGGTTGCTAAATTCGAATTCAGCTCAAAAAAACTAGCCTAGAAACATTTAACCCTCGCCGGACCTATTGGTTTTCTACATACGCGCCGGCCGAGGGGGGGGGGGGGCGGGTACGACCCCCCCCTCGCCGTTTCGCCCCTGGTGGAGCTAGCGCGTCGCGGAAAAAACGAGCGTGTGCGCCGTTACGAGACGCAGAGATTGGTACCCGATTTTAAGGTCCTAGGTCAACCGGTGACCTCTGAGGTCAGGTCAAGTGCCCCAGGGTACGGTTCAGTTTTTGGTGAATAACTTCGCAAAAAACGGCCGCAGAGCGCCAATTTTGGCAGCATCGTGTTCGTCTCGCTCAGGCGCATCGAATGATATACTTTTTGTCCGGGTCAGGTCAACTTGGGGTGTTGACCTCAGGTCAAGGTCAGGTCAGCACCCCCAGGTCACGAAGTTGGTCGAAAGGGGTCATGTCGCATATCATTCGATTCGGCAGGTCTTCCTGAGTCCATTGGTGGCTTTCCCGGCTCGCTAGCTCAGTTTGATCAAGAGTTATTGACGAAAAACTAATATGACCTTGATGACGTCATAAATGACGTCACGCAAGGTCAACATTGCAAAAGTGACGCATCTAACCTTGCAAGGAGTGCATAAAATCACGATTCTGTGTGCTTGAGATAGTTGGAGATCGTTCCCGGCGCCAGAATAGCAGTTTGAATTTTTCCCCATTGACTTATAATGGTGAGGTCACGAAAATGACCTGACCTCATATGACCTTTAGGAAAAATCCGAGATATACAAGTTGTGAGACTCATAATGGATACTAGATCCTGCAAGTTTCATTTCCCTGTGACATCTCCTCTGGCAGTGAGGGCGTTGCGAAGTTGCGACATCTGAAGACCGTGCAGAGGTTCACTTATGACGTCATAGGTCAGTGACCTGACCTGACCCAAAAATGCGGTTGGTGTCAAAAGATGCGGCTTGGATCAAAGGTCAGGTATGCCAAGTTTCAGCTCTCTATCGCCAGCGTGTTCGGAGCTATCGCGAAAAAACCCTATGGGGGGGGGCGGCACCCGCCCCCCCCCCCCCTCGGCCGGCGAGGGTTAAAACTCGAAAAAGTGAACGAGGTCACCCGAGGTCACCAAAGGTCAATGACCTAACCTGACCTTCAGGTGACCTTGACACCCACCCTAATGTATGGGAGCAACATCAAATCACATGTTTGAACGTTTGAAACCACGAAAAGCTTGCAAACGCGCGGCTAATGCGAGCCGACATACGCCGAATCGCGATTTCGGCCAAACATGGTCACGAAAAAGAGGTCACAGGTCAAAGGTCATTGGGGTCATGGTCATGAAATTTTCAGGGAACGTGTAAAATTGATCAATACGAGGGTACTGAAAGTTTCGTCGCGATCGGCCGCTTTTTACGAGAGTTATTCGCGAAAAACCTTAGGGGGTGCATCAACCCCCCCCCCCCCCCCCTGTGCCGGCGAGGGTTAGGGGAGAGTGGGGTGGGTTGTATCAGTTTTTACTCCGAGACCCATAACCTCGTAACTATCCGTGATAAACTCATTATTTCCATACTATCTCCTTCCTTGATTCTTCTGCCTTTTTGTGCAAAGTAACTTTTCCGCTACTTCTACTATTTTTTCTTCTACGGTCTGCCGAATAGAACAATGTTTTTGATACAACTTGCCCCATGGCTTGGGTGAGTTGTATCATATGGTGGGGTAATTTGTATCACTATTTCACGTTTCAGGGAGTGTGCTTGCTACTGGTTTTGAACATAACAACAACATTAAATGGGGTTAATACAATGTATATGCTCAAAGGCTTCACTTTTATTAGACCAAACTTAGGTCAATCCGAACGAAACATCGAAACGAACGAAACATCAACAGACTAGACGCAAAAGTGACCCGTTAAGAGCAAAGCAGCCAACACATTGTGCCGAAATGGAACGAGTATTGACTAGCAACCTACAAACGCGAGCCAGGGCTTAGCTTTCGCGATCAAAAGCAACATACCCATAGATACATACATACATACATGTTACAACATACCCCACCCGGCTCTGATACAACATGTACCTCGCCGCCATCTTGGAAAAAACATCCTCGTGCTCAAAAACAGCGGACAGCTGGAGAAATCCATTTTCACTCACGCAGCCTTAGAACCTACCCTCACCACCGCTACGGAGATCTTTCAAATTCGTGCACATCTAAAGGCCCAAAACACACATTTTCCTGCAACTTATTTTTTTAGAATGACATTGAAAAAAACATAAAATCGGCTCTCACCTCGAGACGCGTCCACCCAGCCACACGACAGAACAGGGAAAGATGGCGCCCGGAAAACCTCGTCGGCTGGTCGTGTCACCAGCGCTATCTATTGGATAAGTTTGGCACAATTCGCCCTGATACAACTTGGACATGATACAACTCACCCCGCTCTCCCCTAACTATCCCAGAAGGGACTTTTGCGCAAGACGTAGGGACTGGTTCTTGGAAAGCTTGGACAAATAAAAAAAAAACGATTTGAGGCTATTGCTTAAGCTTTTAACCATTACATATTTTAAGATCACGCCATTTCCTTTCGACAACATAGATAAATATAAATATAACACGCCAAATACCTACAACTGTCGACAGTGGTTTTGGCGTGCACGCGGCCTGGTGTGCGGGACAGCACATCCAAATCCGCCGCTCGGGGACGGTTGGTATTCAGAAGGTTGTTCGCAAGAAATCGACTGGGGAGCAGCCAAGGCCGCACCCTGTGGTCCGTGCTGCGGTCGACGCCGGGGATCCGCCTGCAGCCCGCATAATGTATGGTATCTCACACGTAAGAAAAAAAAAACAGTGATTAGGAAGTATATCCCTAGACAATCGTACACGTATACGTGATATCCTTGTAAGTGGAATTTTAATCAAAATTAAATAAGCATACGTGAATTTGTACCTTTGTTTCATTTCAGGAAAATTGACTTTCCCATTCGTGGACGAATTTGTACATTGTACCTAAGTATATTTATTTTTACGGTTATCTAAGTAGGTGCCTCGTCTTGTTACTGATTGCATGAGCCTGTTCGAGTGGAACTTGGAAGTCACTGCAAACACACCCAGGCAACGTTTAATGGATTGATTTGAATAGTGAATGGAAATATTGCACTTGAGACCTCTTTGGCACTTTAAAGAATGCCTGGTTCATTTAACACATCCCGAGGGGAGAATCACGATTCACGATGCTCGTCGCACGGCTCACCGTTTGGCGTTTACGACATTCGGCCTTCGATAAATTATACATACTGACTTATAGTGACTGCATCTATAGACGGTGAAGCCGTGAACTAAACGTGAAACTTTATCACATCTTATAAGATATGATAGTTTCACGTGTCCACGTTTCACGAGCGCACGTTTAGAAGTTAGGACCTATATGGAGCCGCTTCAACCTCTCAAAAACGGCTGAGCAAATTGCATCCAAATTTGTTGCACCGTTTTTGACCGGTGGGTGCTGGAAAAACTGACTTACCCTTTTAGTAGACTACGGGTCGTCAGGGCGTTAGCAGTTTCTGTCGCTCTGAACGCTGTAGTCATCACATGTCACATCACAGCTGTGTTTCGGACGCTGTCATGCACCCGTTTGGACTGCATAGAGCTGTACATAGAGCCGTGCTTGCTGCCACTTGCTTGCCTTGCTATCGCAGTCACAATGGTATGAGTCCTACATCGGAACAAAATCGATCGTATTTGGGCGCCACTGTGAATTATGTAGTGCGGACGCCTGTCTGTCTCTGTCTATTGGCAGCTGAGGCCTGAGCTGACCCCCAGACTCCTCTCCTGAGTGCTGGCTCAGCCCGACTGTCTGTCTTCAGCTGGCGCCTGGCTCCCCCGGCGAGAGCAGATATCTGAGGGGACTCCAACCGGAAGTGAGATGAAAACCGCCACCGAGCCCGTCGGAGCGACGCCGGGTTCCGGATAGGAAGGGGATGGGGAGGGGGAGGGGAGCTGGATCTCCGGCGCCCGCTCTGTTATAGATCTGGCCATTTCTGAGCTCCACGTCGCCTCGCTCACCCTTCAGCCAAAAAATCGTTATCTACTTATAGCCTCGTAAGACCAGCTTCTGGAAGCTTACTCGCGGCTCGTAGGGTCCAGGGGGGCGAGACGCCGTCTTGCCCCCTCTCCTTTTCTGTCGATATCTCCTTAAGTATTGCAGATATCGTCACCAAACATTCAGGACCCTTCCGGTCAGCCGGACTCCGCCACGGTCTCAGGACGGAAGGGGGGAGGGGGTGGGGGAGGGGCCCACCCAAAACACTCACGCCCTTATGCATTAGGCTGCATTGATTACAGATGTGATTTTGAAGGTTCGGTGTCCCCCTTCCGTAGACCGTAGTGGAGTCCCTGCGTTCGGGAATCAATTTTGCACATTGTGGCCTCAGATTTTTGCTCAAATGCTGCAATCTACATACCTACTTTGCAGCTTGCAACAAGTTATAGCTAGGAGCCAGGACAGTGGACACATTATCTAACAAACGAAATAGAAGCCATCAGGGGCGGATCCAGAAAATCTCCAAGGGAGGGGCCATTAGAAACCAGGAGGCCCCCCCCCCATAATCCCACCTGTTGGAGGCCCCATCTTCCCACTTGTTGGGCCCCCCCAAAAAAAGAAAACTGCGTCTATTGAGCTTATCTAGCTGTTCAGGCAACATCTCAACATCTGTGCAGGCTTGGAGGCCCTCTGTGCAGGTTAGGACGACCCCCACCGGACACGATTTGGTAGCCGAGGTCTGTGACGTCAGCCGGGCGTGAAGTTTTCCCTTCACCATAGGCTTCACACACAAACCGGCCGAAGTTCATGCCAGGATAGCCCGGCTTGAAAGTGCAAAAATGATTAAATTTTGCCCTCAATAGATTCATTGCTTCATTTTATAACTAAAAACGTCCGTTATTAGGACTCAATGAAGGTAAAAAGTACTCAAAATCGAAGTTCAAGAAGATGCTGTCCGAGCACAATCTGGTAACATCACGTGACCTCTTTTAAGCAGAATGTATATAATTCAAGGATGTTATTACACGATTGCTGCCTAAAACATCATAAATAATACGTTTGTAACATTTATTGCTTCTGTTTAAGTCATAACATTGCAAAACGCAAAGTTTATCATGGAAGTCACGTGACCAAAGGTATAGCAGGGGTTGGGACAAGCACTCAAAGGATTTCAAGTTTTTTAATTAAATTATATAAGTTTCATGATGAAATTGAAAGAATGTATTTTTTCCTAATGAAATACAAATTTCCGTATGTAAAATATTTTCCTTATGGGCGAAATTCTCCATATAAGAAATGTCAGTGACGTCACCAGGGCTTTACTGGGCTTTACTCAAAACATCGGACCTACCTGTTTCTTATAGGTATCTTGGGTTAGGAGGCCCTGTAAAAGTGGTCATCTCTGTGAGTATAAGAGACCTCCAAGTTATGAAAAGCTTTACCAATCTTCTAACAAAGAAGTCTTCTCAGCTAGTCTTCTAAGAAATAACTAAGTGGGTAGGTTAAAAAAAAACTCATCGGATTTCGGCCACTTTATTTTCAGGAGGCCCCCTTTTCAGCTTTTTAACTTTTTAACTTTTTATTTTATTTTTGAAAAAAAATCGGCCAAGGGGGGGGGGGGGCATGGCCCCCATGGCCCCCCCCTTGTATCCGCGCCTGGAAGCCATCCTGCTAGTTGTTACAGTGTTTAAACATTACGATTACAAACAGGTGCATTTCAATTTATCGATTTATCGGCATCACTCAGCTTTTTTCCAGTAGCATATGCCAAGCTCCTCGATTCATAATTAGTGGCAGCATTTTAGAACTCGGGTATATTCTTGACATGCATGACGCGTGTGTGACAAAATTAATTCACCATGGTTCTGTTTAAATTTTTAGGAATACTGAGAACAAATGTGAAGCCAATAATGTATATTTTGCTCAATTCATGCAAAATTCACATCTGGAAAAGCTCTTTAATGAATTGAAAGGCATTTTATTCATATTGTTGTACATTATTTAGAAGCATGACCCAAAAATGAACAACTGTTTTTTTTTTTTTTGCTCTGAATCTCGATCTTGATCTAAGAAGGTTGCGCCGGTATCTTTATCGGGAATATCAAGCGCAACGAAACAGATTGATTTCAATAGCCGCCCCCACCTTGCAAGTGGTGTTGTGCAAGTGGATTCACCTCACCGAGGTCTGCTTCCCCGCTCTGCAATCTGCATGCTGCTCTCACCTGGATGAGGGAGTACTTACTGCCAGTTGCATGCTTTTGTCTTTGTCCGTCCTTGTCTGCTTCTAACCCATACCGCATCTAACCCAACCAACCTGCCCTTGCAGTGTTGTCCTCGTCTTGCATTGTGCGTGCCTTGCATGTTGGTGTGACACAAGATTGAACCAGCTCCTGGCCTCGCATGGTATGTGATCCCAAGTCTTGCTAAGGGACACAGGAATGCCAATCCCAAGATCCCCAACTCTCAAGCACAAATCCTGCTCGCAGTCCAAGATGGACTCACTGAGATCTTTCTCTGCCTCAGATACAGATCAACCAAATGTTGACTACCAAGACACTGTTTCATCTCAAGCAGCTAAACCTGCAGGGATTGTTGCCAGTTCACTCAAATCTTTGCCTCTTGACATTGGGACAAGATTGTCTCCGACCATCCCCAATCCTCCAGGCATCACTAGTTCGACCTGCAATGGAGGGCCTGGGAATCACGTGTGTAATCTGGAAGTGAAGACCAATCAACAAGGGGTACAGTGTGACATATGCTTTAACTGGTATCATGCCCTCTGCCAAGATATACCCAGAAGTGCATACAACGCTCTAAAGAAACATGAAGTGATTGCATTCATTTGCAGCACATGCAAAAAGCTACCAAACCTGGACAAATTCCAGCCAAGAGCCTCCACAAGGGATGTTGCCATCCAACTGTCCCCAATCTCACTCCACGGTGATTCAAATCACTCAGGGCAGAACAAACATTCAACCTCTGCTGATGTTGCAGCTCAAGTTAACACAGAGTCGTTGACCCCCCAAAGCCTGCCTGAGATAAGCAATGCTCTCTCCGCGCTCATCAAGAAGATTGACAAGCTTGAAAAAGCTATCACAGATCAGCAGGCTACCTCCTCAGTGACCCATAGCCAATCCAGCCAGGCCGGGGACTCCCAACCAACCATCTCCAGCAACAGCTGCAAACACCCCTCCTATGCTGAAGCGCTGATTCGGCCCAATCCCTCAGGCCCTACCCAGGCCAGAGGGACAGACCAGGCTGGAAACCAAAACAACTATAGGACTGTGGTCAGGGAGGAGCTTCTGGAACTTGATGAGAGAAAGAAGAGACGAGCTTCCCTGGTGATCCGAGGACTAGGAGCATCATCTTCTGCTGAGGCTATAGACAAATTTGCTGAAGTCACCCATCTACTGATTGGGGAAAGAGTGGCCCTTTCGGAAGCATGTAGGATCAAACCAGGTGTTGATCTGTTTCGTGGCAATGTCCACAACTCCCAGCACAGGAAGCTGGTCCTCGAACAGGCAAAAAACCTTAAGAACTCTGAGCAATTCTCAAAGGTGTATGTCAAACGGGACCTGACATACATGCAACGTATGGAGCTCCAAGAGAGGTTCCTCAAGCATGGCAGGAAGACCACGGTGGATCCCCCGACGAATTCCTCCCTGCAAACTGAAGTGAGATCAACGACACGGCCCCCAGTTGGAACTGAGGCCCGCACTCGAACCAGGGTGTGGGAACGTCGAGAGCCCGCCTCCGAGCCTGCAGTGCCTCTTGAACCCGGCTCCCTGACTCAACGGCCCCTACCCGCTGCCCCTCCCGGAACACCAAAGCCCGACGACCCGAAGGATAATGATGGTCAACCAGTAACCACCAACAGTGCACCCGTCAGCTCCCCCAACCGCGAAGCAGTCTTGCCTGTTGCTTTCAATGGTGATGACGTTGGCGACCACCACAACGAAGCTGAAACTTTAAACCCCTTCCCTACCCAAGGCGGGTCGGGAAACTAACACGTCAAGACAAAACTCCACGCACATTCGCTCTCCATATTGCTCATTGCAACGTCAACGGCATCTGCAACAAAATTCCAGTGCTGCAGGACACGTTACATCTGAAAGGTTTTACAGACATCTTTCTGGTCTCAGAAACACATCTCCAAGAACATATTCACGACGCAGCAGTGCAGATTCCGGGATACACGCTTGTAAGGAACGATAGTGGTAGAGCAGGAATTCACGGAGTTGCCGCATACATAGCCGATCATCTGCAGTTCGACAAGGTGGATGTATCCTTCAGTAATGTATTATCATTTCATCTACCAGTTCTCGGCATCTACATCTTCGTCGTATACAGGCCACCTTCGCATTCCGTCGCGGAAAATGAGGCTCTTGTCTCGTTCCTTTTAGAGACCTGCATTGGCAAGGAGACAATAATTCTGGGCGACTTCAACTTGCCTTCTCTCGATTGGACTTCTCCAGACAACATCCTCAGAGCAGCAACACCGCCGGATACAAGATTCTTGGACCTGTTTGATCACTTGGGGCTGAACCAATGGATCACAGAACCGACCTTCCCACGATCAGGCAACATCCTCGACCTCATACTCACATCTGAGGACGACAGAATTGGGGACGTTACGGTCAATGCCCCTCCTCCGGGATGCGATCACTGCAGCATCCACTGCAGCTATGTTTTTGACAAAGACATTCAGGTGCCTCCAGAGAACTCGCACCGTCTACTGTGGCACCACGGGAAATATCACATGATCAACCGTCACATGGCAACAATTGACTGGGACCTTGAGCTTCAGTATTTATCTGCGCATGACGCCTTCGAGCGTCTCCAGGACATATTGGAAGTGCTAATATCCCAATTCATCCCAAGATCTACACATAACAAGCCCAACAACAAGGTTCCTTGGAAGAGAAACCCACCGACTTCTCTGAAACACCTAAGGTCCTCCACATGGTCAGCCTACAAGCAGGCGAGAACGTCCTTCGGCAGGAACTCCCCTGAGGCAAAGACACTGCTAGCATCGTTTCTACAGTGTAACAAACGGTTACGAAGTTTCGCAACAAACTCGCAAATCGACTACGAGCGATCACTCTTAAAGAAGATGAGGGACAGCCCGAAGCTCCTTCACTCGTACCTACGTAAGAAGAAACAGTTCCGCTCTTCTGTAGGACCTTTAAGTCTGTCATCGGGCTCCGTCACTGACCATCCCAAAGCCTTGGCCGATGCCTTCGCGGAGGCTTTTGCCAGCGTCTATGGCGAAGCCCCACAGCTCACTCCCTTTCCTCACCAGAGCTGCCAGGCATCGCTGAATAACGTTACATTTACCCGTGAAGATGTTGAGGGCATCCTTGTTCACCTCGATGCTAACTCTTCGATGGGCCCCGACGGTATCCATCCACGTCTGTTGAAGGAATGTGCCTCGGTTTTATCGCAACCACTGTTTCATATCTACAAACTGTCGCTAGAAGAGGGAACACTGCCTCGCCGTTGGAAGAACTCCCACGTAGTACCGATCTTCAAGAAAGGCTCGCGATCAGACCCTCTAAACTACCGGCCAGTTAGTCTTCTATCTGTTCCATCGAAATGCCTGGAACGCATTATTGTGCGTGAACTGAACGAGTTCCTCGCCGAGAACAACCTTCTTGTCGACCATCAATTCGGTTTCAGGTCGGGCCGCTCTACTGAAGACCAGCTTCTACTGACGTACGACTTCGTCTCGCGCAACTGGGACAACGGATGCCTCGTCGATCTTATTCTTTTCGACTTCTCCAAGGCCTTCGACACGGTGTGCCACTCAGTCCTCCTCGAGAAACTCCGATGTATTGGTCTCGGCGGACAACTCCTTGCCTGGCTCCAGGACTTCCTATCTCATCGAAGGATGCAAGTAGTGGTCAAAAGCACTCTGAGCTCATCGAAGGAAGTACGGAGCGGAGTACCCCAAGGATCGATTCTAGGTCCGATCCTTTTTTGATCTACGTCAACCACATAGCCATCGGTTTGCACAGCCGCTACAAAATCTTCGCAGACGACCTGAAGATATACATGTGTGGGAACAAGTCCGAGCTCGACGCCAAAAGTCTTCAGTCGGACATCGATCGTCTCCAAGCCACAGTATCATCGTGGGGCCTTTCGCTGAACTCGAAGAAGTGCGTCCTCATGAGGTTCCAACGGAAATTCCACAAATCACCAAGACCGAGTTACTATCTGAATAACTCTGCCCTTCCCTGGACCGAATCGCACTCCGACCTTGGCGTGATCATCGACGACAGTCTAAGGTTCCATGAACAGGCTAGAACTGCCGCCAGGAAGGCTGGAGGAGTGGCACACAGCTTTTTGAAAGCAACCTTGTGTAGGGATGCAGACTTCATGCTGCACATCCTCCGCACCCACATCCGTCCAGTTCTGGAATACGCCTCTGTTGTATGGAACACAGGATATATCGATGACCTCAGAAGACTCGAGGCGGTCCAACGACTATGGACTCGTCACATCAAAGGCCTGCAAAACATGGAGTACGGTGACCGCCTGAGACAGTTAAACCTCTTCTCTGTGAAGGGCAGACTGATCCGATCCGACCTCATCAAATGCTGGAAAATCTTCCACAGCCCCGGTCCCATCACGCCGTCAGATCTCTGGGAATTGTCCTCCGAACGCCGCACCCGAGGTCATCAGCTCAAAATCACAGTCCGGCGCTGCCAACTGGACACGAGATCACGTTTCTTCTCGGAACGCGTCGTGAACGAGTGGAACGCCTTGCCCGACTCGACGGTCACCTCTACTTCCCTCGCCGAGTTCAAGTCATCACTCCTGAAGGTTCTTGGTGATCGTTTGTTCGACTACATCGTCTGATCTCTCCTGCAAGGTTCTACTGATCATCGCCGCGCACTCCAGATTCCGCGAAGGAGCGAATCAAACAGTACCGTGACAGCCGGTACTGAACTGATACCGCACAGCTAATCACATCTAGAATTTTTCCTCCCCCAACTCCAAGCAGACGCACTACCCCAATCCCCTGCGGTCCATCTCTCAGCGCCCAGCGTAACCAGGGGAATTGGCGCGTCTCTTTCCTACACGGTTTCCTGCCTCTCCTCATGCACTGGTGAGTCAAGGAAACCCAACAGGTGAGTTGAACACAGCCCCCGTTCACGAGCTTCAGAATTCCTTTACCGTGACGTCATCACGGCGCATGAATTTTCCTTCACCCATAGAAATGCATGCAAAACATGGTGTGTTTCAGGCGGGCTAAGGAGAAATCTAAGGCCTACATGTGTTCAAAAGACGTACCACTAAGCCAATGGATTCGTCTCATTACGATAAATGGGGTTGAAATCGAAACATTCGGCCTATATTTATCTAAAATGGGCCAATCAAATGGTCCCTGCAAATCATAATGAAGGATTTCCTCTGCGTTGAAAAATTTGTATCAAGTGTTTTTTCATCAGCGACAGGGGAAATCCTTCATAATTGCTACCAGATTACTACCATATTCCCTCGCATCTCTGTTGCGCATTGCCCAAGGCCGCATTGCCTCAGAAATCAGAGTTTTGTGAAGTTTATATTAATTTAATTGTCATATTTTGACTGATTTTGGCGATTTTCAATTATTTCAACGCAGTATGGATCAGATAGCCCTCATAGTTTGCTGAAGAATGTGGCTTTTGCTTGGTTATTTTCAAGTTATCTGTGATTTGGTGCGCCGTGATCGTAGCATACAAATTATATCAACTTTGAAAATTGAACCAACTTTTGAAGTGAAGTTCACATGAAAAATCAAAAGTTCAAGCATAATAATTGTTTAAACATAATGATGCAACATGAGAGAACTTGTGAATCTGCATACCAGTCCTGAATTGCTTGATTGTTTAAAACTATTTTAATTCTCATAATTGTGTAATGTGTGGTGACTGTGCACACTGCGCAGCACATGTGCGCAGAAATGTGCAGGTGGCTGGTAGGTGGGTTTAACTTCGGAGATGCGAATTTGGATGTCAGTTATAAAATTAATGGTTATGCCTTGTAGAGTAAGCTCTGCTGTTTTTTTGTAATTGTCTTTTTTATAATTGTAACCTACAATGCTGTTAGTTTCATTTTTATTAAAATGCTCGACCAGAATTTGCACTTGTTCATGCATGAATGGCTAAGTTTGGGGTGTTAATTCAACCCTGACTGCTCAAGTTTTTCAAAGGCATATGACACAGCACGGCTAGATCAGCTGGTACCTACCTGTTGACTATTTTTGTTTTTGGTGGTGATGTGTTTGCTGTTTGTCTTTTGCAAGGTGGTCAATGAAATAAAATAATGCATTATTTTGGAATGTTTCCTTGACAGAAGTCAGGAGCCGGATTGATGTGTGCTGGTGAATGAGATGGTTCAAAAGCATTATCTGATGTTTTTCAATGTGCATAAGCCATAACATCCCTTTCATACGCTGAAGTTTTAATAGCTTCTCAGTCTCTGTCATTTTCCTGAAATATTGGTGTAGATAAGATATATCAGTACCTTCTCAGAGGTACCTGCCTTCTGCTGGATGAATGTTTAATTGGTTGGACGAAATGGACAGGTAGCCTTATGATAATGTAATGTGAAATCTTATTTCTATAAAACTTTGAAAGTGAAGTTCTAATTATTCATATGTGCATACATTTTTGATGACTAAGAAAGTTTTCCACAAGAGTAGAAAATGTGGGAAAGTCTATCAAATAACACATTCTGAAGGCTCAATGCTGACAGAGTGCTGCCTCAAAGAATAACTGACTTGCTGGGTTACGAATATTTCTTTATTTTAATTTTCAAATATAATGTACAATACATTGCAGTGAAATAACAAAATAGTGCAGTAAAATAGTATTGGCGACGAGCAAACAACACGTGCGCCATTGATGTCTGCAAAAATTGCTACCAGATTGCTACCAAATCCGTGACGTAGCTACGGCGCCTTTATTTCCCTAGTGAACCAACCTGAGTAGTAAAGTAATCTTGGTTGAACAGGTGAGTTGAACATTAAATGCCTTTGATTTCTAGTTGCTATGGAAACGATAAAGATATGAAAAGTATTGGCCTGCTTACGAACAGATTCTAGTAACAAATGAAATATATCGTATCAATTTGAATGCACGTGGCGGGCCTTGGTAACAACTGGATTTCCATTACGTCATGGGTGATGATGTCACACCACGGGTGACGTTTCACTGCTGCTGCTGCTGTCCACGGAGGGCAGCTCAGTCGTCTCAGTCGTCGGTTCCACCCATCGGGTGCACCATCAGGGCAGCGTTTGTGAGTGGAAAACAGTAGCAACATTGTAAATGAAGGCAGTATTGGCGCTTATGCTACATATGAAATTTATAACAACATATTGATATTGGTGAATGTTTATTTTTGTTACTTTTCATAAACCCTCCATTTCAGAGGGTCTGCATGCAAAATTTCTGTTATTTTTTAGAGTCAAGCTATTGTACTAAGGGATTTATTTTGGCAATTTAGTCATTTGTTAGGTTATAAGGCTGCAGAAACTTTTAGTTGAGGTTGGTATCCATTATCCAGTTGCAGCTATAATCGTGTCATATTTTGTATCATTTTCTGAACATGTAAACACCTACCTATATGAATTCAAATTTTGTGATTGTAGAAAAGCAGTTACCCTCACATTGCAGCGGGGATTAGAACAATTAACCACACTTGTTATACAAAAAGCCTGTTTGCCATCAATTTTGGGAATCCAAATTGGGTATTGGTAAGGTAGATGTAGCACAAGCTGCCCGATGCACGAGAATGGGTCTTTCTAACCAAACCTTACCTAACCTGACCTACAACCTACAGCCTTAAACCTAAAATTTACAACCTACGACCTAGTCCTACGGTATGGCATATCACAACAGCTTGTGCTACGTCTGCTAGTGCTACCATGACCCAACTTTGTGCCAATTCATACCAACTTGGGATGACAGTCACTGCAGATGACAGATGTGTGCTGACCATGCAGGTCTTTGTTACAATTGCAATTCTATTGTGTTACAGGTTCGGCGTTCTACAGCTGCGACCCGCCATGGCTGGGCCACCGCAGCGGCATCACCTTCAGGGTGGACCTGCCCGTGGCCACCCGCCGGTCGGACCCGCCTGCAGTCCGCAGGGAAGCTGCCCTGCGAGCCATTGCAGAGCTCCCGCACCCGGACGTCACTATCTGGTCGGACGGCTCGGCTCGCGGCGGACGGAACAGGGCGGCGCAGGCGCTGATCCAGTTCCACCACCTCAACAGAGAAGAGACCGTGCGCGCTCCTGCAGGGGCGGTCTGCTCCAGCCTAAGAGCAGAACTGACCGCCATGCGCGAGGCGTTCGCGGCTGTGGCCGGCCTGGAGGACGGGGAGTTGGCATCGACCAAGTCGGTCCGCCTCCTCACCGACTCAAGGTCTGGGCTCCAACTACTTGGCCGCGGCCCAGCTAACCAGACCATGGCCCTGGCCGCCGAGGTGTGGAGGCTGCTGAGTGCTGAGCACCCTCACCGAGAACGGCACCGAGACGGTGCTCCAGTGGGTGCCAGGCCATGCCGGGCTGGACGGCAACGAAACCGCCGACCTCCTGGCTGGCGAGGCCACGGCGGGCGACCAAGACAGCGCACCGATCGACCTGTCGAGTGCGCGGGCCGCCGTCACGCGCCATGTCCGGGAGCTGTCGCGACAGAGGGCAACCGCTGCCCACCCGCACCCGGACCCCACGCCTGGCCACGACTCCCTGGCGCGCTGGGGTCGGTGACGCTGTCCCAGCTGAGGACCGGCACATCACCGCTGACCCGTGACACGCTCCACAAGATTGGCCCGGAAGCCGACGACGAATGCCCCGCGTGCGGGGAGCCCGACCGCGCGGCGCACCTACTGACCGATTGTCCGGCCTATGAGGCGGCCCGCCGCCGCCGCTGGGGTGTCGACCCTCGCCTGGTCGACGTCCTCGGCGGCCCGGCGACGAAGGTCGTCACCTTCATCGAGGATGTTGGGCGGACCGAGCCGCCGCTCGACCCGCCTGCGCCGCCGCCCCCCTGAGCGGGTTGGCAATGGGATGCAGAAGAAGAAGAAGAAGCAACTGCCAGCGCGCCACGGCGGCGAAGCCGAGTTCCGCCGCTGGACCGCCCGCGCAATGGCCAGCACAGACAAGAGACAACCGAATCACAACACCTACAATTACGTTATTATGGTATTGACATTGTTACAATTAACCCTGCTCTTTCGAGCGTGGATGCACGCTGAAATTGTCGCATAATTCCATGCAGCTTCCACCCTTCTGCAATACAAAGTTTGAATACAAAGTAGTCTTACAATAGGTTTAGAACTTATGTGCAGATTGTCGATGCTGGTTGACTTGATGATTGGAATTGTGTTTATCTGTTTATCTGTTTTGACTTAAATATATGGCCATGTACTATGGCCTACCTTGGGAAGTGTCTCTGATTTCAACAAAACATTTTTCATCAGGATACGCTGCAGGGTACATAGTACATACGTAGTGAAAATTTTGAGCATGTATGGGTGCGCATGTGGAGATGTAGACTGCGAATGAGACGGACTACGACGGTTTTTGAACCAATTAAATCTGATTGACATCATAATGTAGGATTAAAAACTGACTGTCAGAAGAATATTCACAGAATATTCACTTCACCCAGTACAACGAAAAGGGAAAGTCAGGAAACAGGCAGGGTACATCTCGAAGATCAATCAAATTGCAGGTGCCGATTGGTTATGGATCATTGTAGCTCAATGTACTGCCTTGTGCTGCTTTATTGATTGAAATTGCTTCCAGCTTGTATTGAAAGAAGTCATTATGGAAGAATTAAAAAGGTTCTTGAAAAATTTAAATACTTTGAATTGATATTTATGCAGAATTATACACCCGTATCATTCTTTACATGTCAATATTTGTATATTATCTAGCATATAAGAAAATAGTGGCCTCAAGTTTCTAG
Organism: Amphibalanus amphitrite; assembly: GCF_019059575.1. Taxonomy (NCBI): domain Eukaryota; kingdom Metazoa; phylum Arthropoda; class Thecostraca; order Balanomorpha; family Balanidae; genus Amphibalanus; species Amphibalanus amphitrite. The sequence goes on along the minus strand of NW_024882765.1, from coordinate 177,021 downwards.
AAAATATCTGATTTTACTCTCAGAGCCACTGCAGATCCCTAAAAAGTTAGGAGCCGTCTTCATTATTGAATGTATAAACCCAAATAAATTATCACTGCTCAAAAGTGGAAGAAATGACAAATGAAATAAAGTTTTCCTACAGCGTTGCAATCCAGATTTCAAGATAGTGATGGGCGCACTAGAAAGCAAGTAAAAGTACTCCACAAGGCAAAAGTAAGGAACAAGAATATCCTTATACTGTTTCAGAATTCGGTAACAAACATTTTTTGTGTGTTTTAAATACCCGAACAAATCGATTCCAGAATCAGTCTTGATAATATTATATGGTTTTTGTATGGTGTTGGTGGTACTTGAATGACCAAAGTCAGTACATGTCCATCACCTTTCGATATTTCCGTGGTGCTCGTTCCCATTTCATAGCTGCTCACGGTGTTTTCTGCTGACGTCATATGGTGCTGCTCCACTAGCGCCACCATACGGCGTCAGCTGGCGAATTATCCAGTTAATACCAGAGCCCCACGTGGCGGCAGAGAGGTGATGCACATAGTTTTTATTTTGTTTTTTTTTCAGTTGTAGCAGCACTGGTGGTCTTGAAAACACCACTGAGTTGGGATGTTTAAACATTTGAATAATCTTATTGTTTTTCAGGTTTCGGTTTTTGACCCTCTCTTTTTGTCAAGGCCCTATGCTTTTGTAAGGCCTTGTGCAGATTCCCAGAGGTACCTAGGTATCAAAATCAGAATCTTCGTCTGGACAAATTCAAGACAAATTATTGTATTGCTGCTTACAACTAGGATATGTGAAATGAACAACATCAACATAATCCAACCAGTCCAAACCTAATCTAGCTTTTCCAACCTGTTTTAATGCATCAACATTCAACATGTTACCATTAATTTGCCCCACTTTGTAAGTGAAAATAATATGGACGAAGATTTGAGGAGATGGAACATTGTCCAAATACCGGCTTTGCATCCTATCAGTATTTCAGTCACACTAACTGTAGGATGTCTCTGATTCAGCCCACAGGCATTACCTAGTTAGTTTCTGTAATACACACATTTTCTATAAAGGAACTTGCAGGTATTTATAAGAAAACCATCATCCAATCAATCTTGATCAGAGGCCAGTTTTACCAACAGAAAAATAGCCGCCTGCCAGCATTTTTTGCCTAAAGACCTCGCATACGGAGGGTAAACAGTAAAGCTGTATCCGCTTACCTTGCATGCCCATCAGCTTTACACTCCGTATGTGAAGCGGTCTTTAGGCAAAACAATTCTGGCAGGGCAGGTGGCTATTCTACTGTTGGTAAAACTGGCCTCAGATTGACAATTTTTAGCGCAAGCTAATTACCTAATAATCTTACAATGATCTCATTCAAGCCACTGCATGTTCTGTTGTCAACAGTACTGTTTGGTTTGGTCACCATTTTTTTGTCTGCATGCTGCAGGTTTTCCCAAATAAAAATTTCATTCCTGACATTTCTTGTCATCTGGTGCCTGGTGGTCAACTGCACTGACCACATGGATTCGACCAATCTGAGGCCAAGAAATAACAGCAAGCTATTAAATTTTGCTGCAAAATGCTGTTACGCAAATTATAGCAAGTTGTAATGCTACTCAGCTTGACTAAATATGGATGTCAACACTGAAGATATCCAGCTCGACAGCATCATCATCACAGATAAAATGGTACCTAATGGTCAAGCTTCTTGGCTCCGAAAATCCATGGACCATGGAAGTTTGGGAGACTCCCTCAAGACTGGAAGCTGGGTTGTTACACCAATATTCAAGAAAGGCGACAGAAGTCTTCCTGGAAATTACCGAACTGTCAGCTTGGCTCCAGTGTCTTGCAAGGGTAGGAACTATCACTGTCATGGGCGTCGGGCCAGCTCCCTAAAAACCAGAGGGGTGTTCACGGGCACCGCACACTGCTGCGTGCGGTGTATGCGGAGCGTCCAGCAGGCGTGGGGGTAGGGGATGGGTAGGCGGTTCTGACGTCACGGCTGCGTGCGGTGGACGGTCCGCTGTGGCCAGTCCCGACCGGCCACAGCGATCGCTGTGCGCGGTGACGGAAGGCTGACGTAGGGACGCAGTGGGCGGAGCTTCGAGGCTGTGTGCGGTCCAACCGCACACAGGGCCCGTGAACAGCCCTCAGCATCGTTTCAGGGCAAAGAGATCCTGCACCGCTCAACTCCTAGAGGTTCTAGAAGAGTGGACGAAGACTCGATAATAATGACTCGCCCGACGCCTGTACCTCAATTTTCGAAAGGCGATTATGTGCCCCATGCCCCCACCAACGCTTCCTGAACAAAATGAGAGCACGATAAAGCGGAGTACGGGCAAAGTGCTCGACTAGATCTAGTCATTTTCGACAGAACAGAACCAGCAGGTCAGCATCAGAGGACAGCGATCACCGCGGTCCCTGGTGTTGAGCGGGGTTCCTCAGGGATCTGTGCTGTGGCCAACACTTTTCATTGGGAATGTAAACGACATGCCCAGCGTTGTTGACTGCTCAATTAAGATATTCGCCGACGACACTAAGCTGTACTGGAGGATTCAAACCGCTTATGACACAAGACTCCTACAGAACGATCTGGATGCCATCATCGAGTGGTCCCAAACCTGGCAGCTACCGTTTAATGAAGACAAGTGCACTGTTCTCCACATCGGCAGCCGCAACCCGGGATGCACTTACACGCTCAACGGCCTTCCGATACAGAACCAGAGAGAGATCTTGGGGTGTACGACAACGACCTGAAATTCAGAAAACAGGCAGCAAGTGCGGTAGCAGCAAAGACATCACAAGTATTGGCTTTGATACGCAAGTCATTCCAAGCCATCAACTGCGACACTCCCCCTGCTATTCAACTCACTCGTTAGGCCCCATCTCGAGTACGACTGTTGCATTTGGGGCCACTTCTCTAATGCTCACCAAAAGGCTGTCGAGCGGCTGCAGAGACGTGCCATGAAACTTGTTTCGGACATAAGGCATAGGCCATACACGGAACGGCTGAGGCTCCTGGATTTCCCCTCTCTGTACTACAGACGACGACGCGGAGGCATGATCAAGACGTACCAGGTGCTACACGGAGAGGTAGATGTACACTAAGAGGTCTTCTTCGTCCCAACTATGAACTGAAAAACAATAGGACACCCTCGGAAGCTGAGCAAGGATGAAGCGAAATCATGGGCCAGAAGACACTGCTTCAACACGAAGGTGATAAGCGACTGGAACTCTTTCCCCTCTAAGGTCGTCCTTGCTTCTTCCTTGGGCCTGTTTGGACGCGCCTGGATGCCCACTGGGATGGGATGAGGGATCCGATACTGAGCTTCCGATTGACGTACTGCGCACTGCTCTACGCACTGCTCGATGAGAACGGGACCATCAGGCCAAGTGGCCTTCACAATTCCTGGAATGCGTCATGCCGCAGGGGTCGGCAACCTACGGCCCGCGGGACCGTCTGACACCTGCCCCGCGGTCCGCGGCCGAGGTCGAATTGTCAATAATGATTTCATTCGTCCATCATTTAGTATTTTATTGTAAGGAGGCCTCGAAACTGTTTTCTCAAACTAAAATCAAAATATTATGTAATGTGACACATCCTTGGGAACATTGTTAAAGGTAGTGTGCCAGCTTTCCTGGACCGTATGGAGGAGGTCCTCTCCGGGCCGGCCGGCAAGATAGTCGACTACATTCGGCGGGTGGAGCGGTCCGAGCCGCCGCTCGACCAGCCCCCGTCCGATGCGCCTGCGGGCGCGTCCACGTGACGTGCGGCAAAGAAGAAAGAAGAAGTTAATGGCCCAGATAAGGAGAACCGGATTTTTAGAACTTATCCATACCTTCAAAACTCATGAAAACGTCTTAAATTCTTCAAATTTTGAGTACCCCAGTGCGAAATTCGCCCCGACGGGTTGTCGGTCGTACCCCAACCACATTTCACACCACTATGAACAATAAATGCACACACTGAAATCGCTATTACCGATATGCTCATCCAATCAAGTTTCGATAAACCCGTTCACCATCATCTCCTGCGGTTTCGAACACGCCTGTTAGGTGGTGCGGTAGACCGCGCCCAAAGCCAGGGCCCCGGTAACGTGAGGTAGACGAGTCGGGGCAGCGTGCGCTGACCCAAGCCGGGGCCGCGCGTCCTCCCGGTGTCATGTGATAGCCCGGGGGGATGCGGTAGACCGCGCCCAAAGCTGCGGCCCCGGCTTGGGTCAGCGCACGCTGCCCCGACTCGGCTACCTCACGTTACCGGGGCCCTGGCTTTGGGCGCGGCTTCTGCTCATACTTTGTGGTGCGGTGGTGGTGCGTCGGGCCGCGCGCTCTGACTTCGGCCAAGAAAAATGCGTCAGCTGGTCATTGTCATTTCTGCCACTTGCGTGTGGTGAAATGGGGTCATAACTTAAGAGACGGCTTTTTCATATCAATTAGTCTACATAAAATCATATTTCAAACCATAAATAATGTTCGACAGCCAAATAAAAGAAACAATACCAATACAGGCTTAAAGTTTAAATTCGACATTGTGTTGTCTACGATTAGACAGCTGATAACTCATTCCCGTACGTCGTAACTCTATAATGACCTTTGCTTATTGTCACATGTGCGCCGCATTCGCGATTGTTGCCGACGCCTGTTTGCAGCTCAGCCCATTACAGTTGTTATACATATCGAAAAACCGATAAACTTTTAGGCGAAAAAGGCACTATTCCAGGCCCATTTTTGATTTTTTTTTGCGATATTAGGTAAAAACAGAAGCTTCTTATCCTAGGAAAAATAAAATGGGAAATCTTTCAAAGGTGGCACACTACCTTTAAACCATTGCAGCTGTGCACAGCATTACAGCTACTTTTTGGAATGTGATAGATGTGCACTGTATTACAAAAGTTGGCATTACATCATAGCAGCTGATGTGCAAGCCCACTGCAAAAATTACAAATGTCAGGTTAAGCCTACCTTTACAGTCAATGAGATGTAACAAATAACAATGTGACTCTTTCGTATTTGTTTCAGATTTCATTAGTCAAGGCTCATCTTGAACAAGTGCATGACAAAGATTGAGAGATCATGGCTTCCCAATATGATATCCCTTGGTATATGCTGAAGGGACTTGATCCGACCAATGCAGAAACCTGTACCCTGAAAGGGTCGGTGACGACGGGCATGGAGCCCAGTGCCCGTGATGAGATAGCAGTCAAACTGAGAAGTGTCGCCTACATCGCCCGTGGCCGGGTCTTTTTTGACGTGAAAATAGACCAAATGAGTGAGGTATGTACACGCACGACCGTGAATATCGGGGCTTAAATGACTGATGTTCCAAAGTTAAGTTATAATAACTCCATATCAGCTATAATAATACTAATAGTGCATGTCCTAATAGTGCATAGCTAAGTATTTGCAATGGTTAATTTAATATTTACACGGTTATAGTACATTAGGCACATATCATACGTTAAACAGGGTTATGGTGTACAAATTTAAGTTGTGATGCCCACCGACTGTTTTTTGACGTTTCAGGCATTGAAACTACGCTCACTGGACCACGTTCATGTTCTGGTCGTTGTCAACCCGAAGTTTGGCTTCGTGAAGAATAAGGTGAACCTTGATATTCCAAGGAATTCGCTTCTGTTTTTCCTTACCATTTGTGTCAGTGGTGTTATTCAAAGTGTCATTTTAAGTTTTTTTAATTGGAAAAAAATGTGTCATGCTCTTGTTTCGTTTCCCAATTTAAAGCAAAGACAAGTTGCCGCCCGCTTTTGGGCGATGAGCTAGTACATCACTGCAGGTGCCACCTCCATAGACAGTGGAGTGAGCCGACCGTTCCACGACCCTCGGTGACCGATCCTGACCCCGGCCTCCTCCCTGCAGGAGACCTGTCTGCGCCGGCTGCGGCTGCTGCCCCGCGAGCTGGACTGGAAGAAGGCCCTCTCCGTTTGGCAGAGCGTCAGCGGTTTCCAGGGCGAGCCCCACACCCGACGCCCGGACGACCAGCTGGAGGCGATAGAAATACCGGTCGCCGCCGCCCCCGGCCCTGGTGCCGAGCCCAAACCTGCCGATCCGCTGCTGGACTTCGTGGACAGTATGCGTCAGCCGGTGAAGGGGACTCGGCCAGAAGACTCCGGATCGGTGGACGAGGGGAAGGGCGAGCCGGCCTCGCAGTCAGACGCCCAGACGCAGAATGGTGAGGGCGGCGCGCAGGGGACGGCCGAGACGGCAGCGGGAGACGCTCCGGCTCCAGTTGCCACAGAAGAGCCATCAGAAGCGGCTGCTGCTGAGACAGAGAAGGACGCTGTTGTGGAAAAGAAGGCCGACGTGACCCCTGAAGGATCAGCTGACGCCACGGTGACTGGTGCGACGGATAGTGCCGTGGAAGGCGAGCCTGCTACTGGACCCATGGAGACTGTGCCTGCAAACGCCGACACTCCTAGCACCGCCAGCACCGAGCAGGAGCCCCCTAAACCGGCCGACGCAGCGGCTAGTGAGGAGGTTCCTGTCAAGGAAAAGCCGGTTGGTTCGTCGATGGAGACGAGCGCGCCGCCTACGGAGACTGGAGCCGCCGACGTGAAGCCAGAGGACGCAACAGAGCCCGTCTCTGCTACCCAGGACATCGCGGAGCCTGCTGCTGCCACCCAGGACGCCGCGGAACCCACCGCTGCTGCCCCAGACGCCGACGCCTCGGCTCCGCCGGCGCGGGTGGCGCCCCCTCCCCCGCCGGAGGGTGCCGTGTCGTTCCGCGCTACCTGCTACCGGGCCGGCGGCGGGAAGCAGGGGCACGCGTTCAGCTCCAACGAGGGCGCGCAGAACTTTGGCGGCGCCGTGCAGGAGCTGTTCAACTGGAAGGTGCAGATGAAGGGCTACGACCTGGAGGTCATCCTCGACGTGGACTTTGGTGAGTGTCGGCCGAAACGGATGGCTGGGTAGTATAATTTGCATAGCTGGAAACATTGATAAGCTGATTTCCTTTCAACCAACAAATATCTTTGAGGATATCTTTGAGGAAGCTGGGGAGCTACTGAACTTGTTTTTGTTCACCGTTGTTTGTAGTTACTGTTTTTCCGTGGACAAGCTTTGCTATCTTTTCATGATGCTATGATTTTCCATGATAACATAGCATGGGGTGCTAATGATAATATTTTTCCATAATGCCTTTGTTAACTCCTACAGAACTGTTCCGTCCACCTCCTGTTTAAACTAATGAAACAACTTGACTGTTGATATCGAGCTCGGGGGCTTAATCAATTTTAGAAAGTTAATCCGTCTATGACGCAGATAAATCTAGCAAAATTCTTATCAAATATTCTTGCAGATTCGACTGTCCTCGCTGAGTCCCTACGCTCCCCTCAGGCTCCATGTGTCCATGTGTCCTAGCATAGACCTCTGTATACAGAGGTCTATGATCCTAGTTACTCAACTTGACGATGCTTTTCTTCCTTGTTCATGACTTCTCACTGGCGTCTATGCCCCTTTACCCCTTTCTGACCGGCTTTGTGATTTCTCACCGCACATGGTGATCTTCGGTCTGTCGCTGACTGTTTGTGTGTTTGTGTTTGGTGTCCTTTTCCCACAGACTCACTGAATATGGTGTTTGTATTTATTTCTGCTCTCTTACCGCAGATATGGTGAGCGTCGGCCTGTCGCTGACTCCTCGGGCGCTGTTCTACCGTAACCTGGCCAAGACGGGCCCCACGTCGCTGCGCTCCACCGTGTGCTACGGCCTGCTGATGATGGCCAAGCCGCAGCCCTACGAGGTCGTCGTGGACCCCATGTGCGGTGGAGGGTCCATCTCACTCGAGGTAGGTCTGACGGACCAAGGGGAATGCTGGGAGCTGGCGCATGAGGTACCGTGGGTGCATCGTTAGAATTGATACTATACAGCTCTCCTATGCTACCATCGTCACCACAACAGCATAACCGATCCCATTGCATTTTGGGGGTTTCCTGCTTTGTTACACGTTTTTCATAAAAATGATTCTAATCGGCACGTCATTTTTTCTTCGCCGAAGAAAGATTTTGTCTTAAAGACATCAAACTTTCGTCCAATTTGGGCTCTATTGCTCCTAAATTTGTCTAAACGCTTTTGCACACTGTCATATGCCAAAGGCCGAAAGCCAGGGACGATTTCATCTGATTTTCGTGATTGAAACAAATGTATTAGACAAATTTTATGTATTTTAAAGGGTTCTAGGTACTTCTAGATAACTTTATTGCAATCCAAAACGTCTCTTTCAATCGTGTGCGTCTTTACTTTACTCTATTGACAAGTCCATGCGTTCCTGCACTGCTCGACAGCAGCGCCCCTCTACCACAGCTGGCGCCGGCCGGCTCCCGTCAGTGGCGCTCCAAGCGGCCGGCTCTCCAACTCAGCCGCTCTCACCGCGTTATGTGCAGCTACTGCGGCGAACGGTTTAGGCTGCCTCGCGACTGTCCTGTTCCGCTCACAGCGCTCCTCTTTCTGGTCTGACAGGGCGCCCAGGCGTTCCCCGGTACCTTCCACATCTGCGGCGACAACTATCCGGACGCCGCGCCGCGCGTGCTGCTGAATCGCGAGTTCAGCGCGCGCCAGCTCAGCCCCACCGCCCAGCTGCCACTGGACGTGCTCACCTGGGACTGCACCCGGCTGCCGCTGCGTGACGGCTGCGCTGACGTCATCGTCTCCGATCTGGTGGGTTATGTGCAGCTGGTGAGTGCCGCCGAATCGGCCGCCTCACCGCAGCCGCCGCCGCTGCGGCCACGGCGCACGTCAACACAGTCGCTGTTGTGCTGCGGCGGCGGGGGTCTGGGTAGGGAGTGGCTCAGCTCAGGAGCGCGTGGTTTATAAACGCGAGTTTCTTTTTGACTTCAAGAATTTTTAATTTTTTTCCTTATTTAGTTATTTAGTTCCTTATTTAGTCCTTGAGTTGAATCGCGAGTGCGACATTCCAAATCCGTAAGTCAGGTCCATATGACGACTGGCGTGGCTGTACGAACTTGTGTTGAGGCTCGTCATCGCGGGGGTGATATGGTGCAAAATCTAGTGCGCAGATCGGTCCCGTGCGGCGCGAGGTCGCCCGCGGCCCAGTTTTCGCGATAGCGGGTTATGTGCGGCTACTAGCTAGCACGGTTTCGGCTGGCATTGTCGAGTTGCGGCGCTGTTTTTTGCGAGCCCGTGAGCACGGACGACGCTGATTGGCCGTCGTTTGATGACGTCAGCGGCTTACGGACTGGCCAAGGTCAACAGCACAAACACTGCCTGGCTGGGGCGGACGGACACGGTATGAGCAGCTACTGGCGGCAGCGGCTTAGGCTGACTCCCGACTCGATTTTGTACGATGTGTGTCACCGAACGAACCACTAGAGGGCGGCCCGTGGCTTACATGTAGCCAGCAAGCATGCATTCCTAACTGGATCAACAGCTACTGGGTTCTTGTATCTACCTAGTTTTCCTTTTAGTATGGAGCGGAGACCAGCATACTTTAAGTTCACGGGGCTCTTCCTCTTTTCTTTATCAAAAGCACAATTAGTAACCAATGGAACTATGTTTCTATGTCCTGGCTTCCTTTTTAACATCACAGTTGAGTTAACTCAGTGCTGGTTGTTGTAATCCTCTGAAATTCTGCGACGCTGTTTCGCTATGCTGTGGACTTGTAAAATGTTGTTATTTTTTGTAAGTGTAAGTCTGCTTGATATATGTGCGCACAGCGCACACTTACCCCAAGCCAGAAACTGCTGTCCCTCTGCGTCTGTGCTGTGACCGCTGTGTTCTTCTACCAGCCATTCGGGAAGCGGCTGGGCTCCAAGTTCGACAACCGCACCCTGTACCCGGCCTGTATGGAGGAGATGGCTCGCATCTGTACCCCGCGCTACGGCCGAGCCGTGCTGCTCACCCAGGACAGACGCACCATGGAGAAGGTGGGTAGGGGATGGGGATCAACCGCATGAGCGGACGGACGCGCTGTGTAAAAAAAAAAACTAGTACAAATCATGGAGATTCATGTCTGGTATATGAAATTGCGTGCCTTATGTCTCATCATATTTTGCATAGCCAACGACAAATAATGATAAATTGGTGGTTAATGCTGTTACACATGGATTTCATTGGTTGGCATTCTCTTAGGCTGGGACGTTGATGCGCCGCAAACTTGCCATTCGGTATACCATTGAGCGTGGACTTTTGTAGTAGCTTCACGTGTGGCGTCGTCGCTGACTGCTGTCTCCGTCTCTCCCTCACCAGACCCTTCAGCTGGGCCGTATCAAGAGTCTGTGGCGATGCCGGGCCTCGCCCTACGTCAACATAGGCGGCCTGGAGGGGATCGCCTACTTCTTGCAACGTTCAGACATGGTGCGTCGCCGCCGGCCACCGCAGGCGCCGGTCGCTGCCGCCCTCCGCCGGGCCCCGCCGCAGTCAGAAGGTACACCAGCGGCTCCGGGCAGCGACCCGACTGGTAAGGAATCGGAGACAGCCACAGCCGGCTCACCGGCCACTGCACAGTCCGGGGATGCGCCCTCGGCAGGGAGTGAGGCGGGATCTCAGTCGGCCTGCAAGGAGGCGGCGGTTGAGACGGAGAAGATTAATCGTGAGACTCAGGAGACTGTTGTCATCCCGCCGGAGACAGGGTCAGGGGAGCCGCCTGGTGAGACGATAACGGCAAAGGAGGTGGCCACGGACTTAGCGAAGACGTCAGAGCCAGTAGCTACTCCGTCTAGGAAGTCGGAAGACCCGGTAGTCGAGTCGTCCCCCAAGTCAGAGGACCAGGACCCGTCAGATGAGCCGTCCCCAAAGTCAGACGAGCCAGCACCTGCGCTGTCTTCGAAGTCAGAAGACCCTACAGTCGAGCTGTCCACAAAGTCAGAGGAAGCGACAGTCGAGTCGTCCCCAAAGTCAGGCGAGTCAGCAGATGCTTCACCTTTGAAGTCGGAAGACCCGTCAGCTAAGCCTTCCCTGACGGTGGCGGAAGTGGCCGAACCGGCGACTGCCAAGGTGCCCCCGGAGACGGGCGATGCTTCGGAGCTACATCAGTCAGCGACACACCAGACTGAGTCCGCTGCCAGTGTCTGCTCTGAGACGGCACCCACTGAGAAGTCACCCGCGCCAGTTTCGTCGGAGTCGGTACCTGAGGCAGATACACAAGCGCCAGCGGCGGAAAGTTCCGAGGCGACGCCCGCGGCGTCTCCGGTCAAGGTGACGCCGGGCTCACCCACTGCAGCGGGGTCGGTCGGCACGGGGACTGAGCAGCCTGCGCCGGCGCCCCCGCCCGCCGATACCCCGGCGGAGTGATTACCCACGCTCGCCAGTCGGCGATCCGCCTGGTTGGGGTTTCCGCCCGACGGCCTCGCTTGCTAGCTGTGACGGAGCTTCCATGTGATAACCAAGTGGTTCTTTGTATGAGTTGTTCAGTCGAGATAAGTCGTTCCTGTTGGGAGATGTGTGGGTATTTTGAATAGCCAAGGATCTCTTCCGATGTCAAATACAAGTTGCTCGTTATTTTCACTCGGTGTGTGTCTGTATGTTGGCTTCATTATTTCGAAGAGCTGCTTTAGAAATGTCTTTGTAAATTTGTACTACCTAGGAGGGACCATATTTAGTTAGGACATCTCACGATTGTCTAGAGGTCTATGAACGTTTCAACTGGCGATAAAAACCCAACATCTGTCATAAAACTGGAACATTTTATTCAAATTCGAACAATGATTAACTTTACGATAACACCGATTGTCGAGCATGTCGATGCGTGCGACGCCGAATGGCGGCGCGTCTCTCTGTTGCCATGGATACCGCCGTGTGTCCACATTCAAAACAAAGCAGCGCGTCAGCAGTATCACAAGAGGCCGCGCCGCCGGCACAGACAGCGTGTGAAATTTAGCTTGAGCTCCAGCACATCGCAGAGAGATACAAAACACACCGCTGAAACGCCGTTCCAGCTCCATAAAAGCCTTTGTACACACCTACGCTTCACGACCCGCACCAAGCGAGCTACATATGCCGAGACGGGGCGCTTTGCGGTGCGCCGAGCCCCTGCGGCGCAGCGAGCGAGCCCGGACCGTCGTCCAGCGCCCGCACGACCGCCGCAAGTCATGTGACTAGAGAGATAAACATGCGACACGCAGTACAAAAGTGACGCGCCGGTTAGTCTGTTAGCCGACGAGCCGCGCGCGCTACACAAACCTCTCGAACCGCTCCGAGGAACCCGCTTCATCCGAATGAGATGGTGGTGCGCCTGGCGGCCTGACGGCTGTCGCCGGCACCTGCCTTGCCGCCGACACTGTCGCCGTTTGACCCGCTAATCGCTCTGAGACCGTCTCGGTCGCTACGTCGGGGGCAGCCGGAGGTGCCGGCGTCGGCTCTGTGGCGGCCTCAGCTGCCGTCGGTCCCTGCTCAGGGGCGGTCTGCGCCGCAGGCACCACCACCGCCCGCTGCGGCGCCGGCAGGGTGACCAGCACAGCCGCCGGCGCCACCTGCCCGTCAGACTTGGAGACGGCGCCCCTCGCGGCGGCCGCCGGTGGCGCCGTGTGCGCGGGCTCCGGCCGGTCGGCCTGCGGCGGCGCCACGGAGCTTTGGCTGGCAGAGCGGCTGGTGCGGCCTCCATAGTGAGGGTACTTGACGCGCGCACTGCCGCCGACCGCGTACGGCGACACATACTCGCCTGAAAGACGGCACACAGTCAGGCACCGGTGAACTCAGCTGAAGACGCGGCGCGATCGAAACAGTGACCCAGAGTCGGCGACAGCTGGTATGAAGCGCCTGCGCTACCCCAGGATAAGCTAAAAATATCCGGACGTTCCGGGATGCTACTAAGACGTCCTGCGCTATTTCATAACTTGAGTATCAGTAGCTACGGCGAATATCTCGATTTCTTCCGTGCAGTGGTTGAAAGTATGGGTCTACCGCTAGTGCGGCTATATTCACACCTTCGCAGGTTCGCATGATCACCGTGCTTCATGCTTGGGATTGCTTGGCGTGCTGATGATTGTTAGTGGGCAGTAATGGCCATTCCTTCATCCACACTGGTTAGTATCCTCAGATGACGACTCCTGGCCGTCTCGCTTTCATGCACCCACCACCACCAAGTTCACAGAACCATAACGGACACGACCGAAACAGCAGACGCCGCGACCGCCACCGCCATCAACGGCAACGGCAAGAGCCAGTAAACGAGAAATTAGTAACCATGCAGACCATCACCGGCACCACCACCACCGGCAGTTGCAGGATCAGTAGATCGCCATCCCATGCAGTGAGTGTGCAGATCACGCCTCCCTCAGTCCGTCTCCGCCCCGGGTAGTTAGTTAGTGCAGTTCTCGGACATGCCGCGGCACCGCTCCATCGGGCGCCGCGCGCCACTAGCGGTGCAGCCAATGTCACCTACCGGAGAGTTTGGACAGCGGCGCCGGCGCCGGGCACGCCGCCGGGGCCGCGGGCTCGTCGGGCGGCACGTCCATGCTGCTGACGCGTTCTCCCCGGACCAGCTCGCCAGCGACGCGGCCGAGCGGGCGGTGCGGTCGCCGGTTGCTAGTTGATGCTGCGGGGCTGGCCGCCGGCTCCGGGAGTGACTGGGCGGCCGATGGTGGGCGGCGCCGCGTGGAGGTGGATGGTGGCGGCGTGCCGCCCCCGCCTCCGCCACCGGCAGCGCCCACCTCTCCGCCCATGTAGACGCCACCATCGACAGGCGACACGGCGCCGCTGCCGCTGTTGTCCGAGATGGACTTGCGCAGCTTGGGATGGGCGGCGCCAGCGTCCGGAGGAGCCAGCAGGCTGGGCGAGCTCTGACTCTGAAACTGGACAGAGATTACCGTCAACCACGCGTTGCTCACTGGTGATGATAAAACTAGCGACGCGAAAGTCATCAGCGTAACAAACGACCTCATCGTCATAAACGACTGACAACTTCTGGCACACAATTCCAGGCACAGTGTTTGCATACAGGTTGACGACGTTCCGTTAAAAGTTCGGATTATTCTATCCGGGACATTCTATTTATTCAGCCGACGACTACCCAAATCACTCGTTGAAACATCCACTCGCACGTACCGACTCCAGGCCGATGTAGCTCTTGAGGCACATCTTCACGATGGCCGGTTTGTCCTGCTGTGCTACGGTGACGGCAGCGGCGGCGGCAACGGCAGCGGGTGGCTCGGCGTCGTCCGACTCCTGCGACGTCAGGCGCTCCTCACCACCGCTCTTCTCTAGGCTGGACGAGATGGACGACACGCTGGCACATTCGAGACCCATGTAGTCGCGGAGTGATCCCCGGTAGATGAGGCTGCGTGGCCGGCCGCCGGCGCCTGTCGCCTGCTCACCGTTCGGGCTCGAGTCGCCGGCCGGCGGCTGCAGCTCGTCTGGAACCAGATATGGAATTTTATGGAGGATATAGCAATCTACATCTGACACTTGCCCGCTGAGACCTGTCAGTCACGAAATTACAGGTATCTGCTGACGATTATTCTTTGATAGGTGCTGCGTTATCTTCCGTCAACATACTCGTAACCCTAATCTCTCCGCTTCCTGGACTTCTGTTTCTCGTATCTCAGCTATATGTCTCGATGTTGACGGATGGCCGGCACCGTCTTTGTCTCACCCCACCTTTCTGGTCCTTTTCCCCCTCCTTGATCCTCCCTCCATCGCCCTCCCATTTTCTCCCTCCTTGTTCCCTTCCTCCTCTCCCTCAATCTCGCTATATCTGACCGGCGGCCGGTGCCGTCTCCTCCCGACTGCGTCGCTCCTGAATCCGACTGGTGGCCCGTCGAACCACGGCCCGGTACATGTGGGGGTAGTCGGCCGGAGTCACTAGCTCCTCCGGCCCGAAGATCTCCTGCACGTGACTGACGAGTAGCTCGATGACACGTGTCTGGTGCACCTGGAGGACAGAGACGGCGAGAGGTGATCGGCAGTCCAGAGGAACAGCCTAGTATAACATTGGGAGTACGGATTGAATACGGTGAAGAGGTCAGCGTGCCCCGGAATCTACGCAAAATATCTGACTAAGCTGAGAAATCCGATGTCAGTGGTTTTATCCAGCAAATTATGAGGGCCTGTAGTCGAAAGACAAAGAACTGTTGTGTCAAAGGCGACCTCTTAGGTTACTGCTTAAACGAGCGAAAGCTAACACCCAAAGCTCAACTTCGCATATCAACTCCGTAGAGTTGAATGAACGGGACACACACGCTCTGTTTAGTTCCAGCCAGCGATTCGAATACCAGGTCAGCTCCCCGCCTTTCGACTCGATACCCCGACTCAGTGGCTTGCCAGATAGGGCTCGACTGCGTTAGGCCAGTGTTTCTGCCCAGTCCCTGCCGCCTCCACTGACCGTGTCTACCAGCGAGCTGAGTGAGGCGCTGCCCTCCGACGTCCGCAGCAGCGTCGGACCGAACACGATGCCCAGGTTAGAGGGCGGCATATTGTTGGTGTTGGCGCCCCGGCTGACGCGCTGCAGGTGGTGCATCAGGAAGGCGAGCGTGGTGTGGTGCGGCCGCGGCAGTCGCTTCACCACGGCTTGGAGCTCCCGCACCGCAGACGGCACGTCACAATCGTTGGTGGGGTGGTCCTTAGCGATCCTGTGAGCGGGGGAGCGGAAGGCACAGGTGTTAGGACTACTGCAGTTATCAGTCAGGTCGTGATAATGAGGTAAGAGAAATTGAAAGCGATGCTCGGAAGGCAACAGAGGATGCATCAGCGTGCCCTTCACTGTGCACTGGTTGCCGACAAGGGAAAAATAGGTGTCAGCTCAATTGTTTCGCGGTCACTTGGGACACTAATTGCCAGAGTGACTATACTCCGCAGCGTACAACACCGACCTGATAAAGTCCGAGTACAGCCTAAAGCAGAGAAGCGGCTCGGGCAGCTGGCGCAGGTACAGCTTCAACACGTTCGCGATCACATTCGGGTGTACGTCCGTCAGGTCCACCAGGTGGGCGCCGTTCTCAAACGCCTGGCACAGCTTCTCCACCCGTGATTTGACGCCCGACACGCGGTAAATGCCCTGAAAGTCAGAACGGGCGAAGGTCATGCCGGTTTGTGGGGATGTGTAAAAGGGCAAGGGTAGTCAAAATACCAAGCATCGTCACACTAGATGAGTGTTAAACTTATGGTCTACTTACCGCTTTCGTAGTCCCTGAGTCGGAATAGCGAGACATTATTCAACGCCCTCACTGACTTCCCAAATAAAAAGAATAGCATCAATAAGGGAAGAGAAAAATCGAGCGAACATTTAGCAAGTACCATCAAAGCTGAACACCGCGCTGGAACATTCTTATCACCTTGATGCCACAGCCGCGATGGTCGATCTCTGCGACACACTTGCAGACCAGGTGCGGAATCGGCGCGCACGTTTCCGCGAGGTGCTGCGACAGGTCCACCCCGAACGTGGTCATCTTCCGCGGCAGCCGCTTGTGGCCGCACTGGATGGCCAGCGTCTCCACGCACTTCTTGTGGCTGGTGAGGCCGCACTGTTGGCAAGGAGGGGCGTGTCAGGCGGGGACACAGTTGATGGATGGCAATTCGTATGGCTAACGTTCAGGTTGAATCGAAACAAGAGGTCCAGCTATGAAGTTCTTCGGACAGGACACTCCCTAGGACTCCACGGAGTGGAAGAGCCGGCACTGACCTCTGTGCACTCGAGGCCCTGGAAGTAGACGTAGGAGTCGCACTCGCGGCACCGTGAAGGTGTGATCAGCTTCCGGAAATGGTGCGTCACCGCCGCCTTGCTCATGGCCCGCCGCGTCACATAGCCGTCTGTGGGAGAAGAGGATTCATGGTCATCAAGCCGTCCGTAGGGGACGTGGTTTACTAACAGCCATCAAGGGTAGTAGTCACTGTCGGTGAAGTCACCTGCCAGGGACAAATGGGGCCACTGTTAATGTGAAGCCGTTTATAAGGTAGTTCACGTAGGAATGACGTAATCGGTCTCCCAGTTCGTCTCGTCTCCGGGCTTTCAATATTCCCCGTTCTCCGTACCGGTCTCCTGTTCGGTCTCCAGCTCGTCGCCGCTGCTGGCCGCCGCCAACCGTCGCTCGGCGGCCATAGGACTGGCCGTCGGGGAGGTATCCACAGACTTGGTGCTGCTGCCCACACTGTCCGTGTCAGAGGCTGGCTGAACGGACGGAGGCCACGGCTTGGTCGGCCTCGTGTTACCGCCGCCCGAGTCTGCGGAAGAGGATTGTGGTGGTCAGTGGAGGCCAATACAACGAGATCAGACGCATTCGCCCGGGAAATGCATAGGGCAGATGTGACCGTAGCTCGTAGATGGCAAGTTGTACGCATTCAGAATGTCCACATTTATGACATTGCCCATTGATGTACTGTTTTACCCCTTTGTGTTATTAAGGTACCCCAGTATTTCATCTCTCTGCATCTTGTAAAAGCAATTGAGATCGGATAAAAGCATCTACTCAAAGATTCCAAAACATGAGAAAATGGGATCAGGCTGAGCTGAAAGTTGAAGTATCAGTGAAGGTTTTCGATAGGCAACCCAAATTTCGTCGCTATCACACCGAGAGTCGCACCCGAGACGCGAGCAGCCTCGTCGGTCACCAGCTGACCGTTGCTCTTCCTGTCCCTGGCCGGCGCCGGCTCCTCAGGTCCATAGGGCTCAAACATGAACGGTCCTGAGCCGGTGGCAGCGGCGGGCGGCGGGGCGGCCGAGCCCGGTCCGGAGACATCCCTCTGACTGCGGGCCGCCGGCAGCAGCCGCTTCACGAACTCGGTGTACTGAGAGCCGGGCTCGTACAGCCGACTGGACTCGCATAGCGTCTGGAACTGAGGGGAGAAGAAGGGAAGGTGTCAGCAGACTGGACTAGTACAGAGTCTGACACTGTGGGAGGATGGGTCAGATAACTGGACTCGCAGAGCGTCTAGAACTGAGGGGAAGGAAGTCACACGACTTCACTTCGTAATGGTTTCCCATAGCAGCCCTAACATCCAACAGCGCATTCATCTACACCCAGCGCCAATGCCGGCACCTCTCCTAGCATCCATCCCGCGGCGACCCTTCATCGACCGGGGCTGCTCGAGGTTTGGTGCAGACCCGAGTTTGATGACGCACCACTCACCTGAACGGGCATGGGCGCCGTGGCTGTGTGCTGTAGCTGAAAGTAGCTGGCCGTCACCGCCTTCATGGTCTGGTCACACTGCAGCGTCAGCTCGCGCACCTGGGTCAGCACCTCGCCCTTGACCTTCTGCAGCGCGGCGTGGCGCTCGTTGGCCTCGCGCACACACTCGCGGTAGTAGACTTCGGCCTGCTGCGCCTGAGGAACGAAAAACCGTGGGTTTGGTCAGAGGAGCCGGGTGGGTTGGAATACTTCAGACCACAATCAGCCAGTCGTACATGGTCTGTGAGAGGGTAGGTGGTGGTGGTGGTAGTGGTTCGGGGAGGGGTAGGTCCGTTACGACAGTGCCGTCAAATTGTTTGAAGAGACGCGAGTCACTCACCCACTCGTCCACTCATCCAGTCATTCACTCTCCCTCCCCCTCCTTTTTTTTCTCTCTCTCTCTCGCTCCCTCTCTCTCTCTCCCTCTCTCCCATCTCCCTCACCCTCTCGCCGAAACAGTGCCGGAGGCTGGCAGCTGTGCCGTTCGCACCATACGACCGCGGTGGTTACCGGGTCCGTCACAGACTGACGGCTCAATTTGTGGCTGCCGTCCGACCCCGCCTACCGCACTGGACCGGTGGACCCTCCTTTCCCTCTGATTCGAGCGGACTCGACCGTTTCCTAGCAAACACACACTCTTAGGTCAGACCCAACCGCTTGCCAAGCCGGATACCCGAGCTTATAACGACGGGTCATGTATCCCGATCAATAACACCAGAATAACACGATAAGGGACAGCAGGCTTGGTATTATTCGAAGTAAAGACATCAGAGGTGTCAAAGTTCGACCCGAACACGATGGCAAGTTTGAAGATCTTGTCGTCAAAGAGACGGCTCAACGATAAATATAGTAAAAGAAGGCCGATAAAGGAGGACGTCCATTGAACACAAAGGCGCCCGAAGACATTACGTTCAAAAGTAAGATTACGGAGAGCTATCGGTAACGACATCAAAGCGAGAGACGAGGGCTGCACGTGAGGCTCGCTGCGACTTCCATTGTCAGTTCCTAACACCATGTCTAACTTCTAACGTCGCATGTGCTACCATCCATTCCCATTGGCCGAGTCATCAATTATCAACCATCCGCCGCGGGCTGCTGGAAGTTTCAGCCGCCGGCTCTACCATCCAGTCGATGTGAGGATCCTCAGAGCGGCGCGGAGGCCGGAGCGACCGCTGCCGGGTCGCCCCCGCGCTACTTTCCGGCGGCCTCTGACGGCTCCGCTACCACACGGAAGCCGGTGAGCTCAGCTCCCGTCGGGAGCCGCCTCGCTCGGCCGCCGCCGAGTCCCGGAGGAGCGGCGCCGAGCCGCCCGCCGGGAGCGCCGTGACAGAGGCACAAGTTTCCCAACCACTTCCCCGGTCGGTCTGTGCTATTGAACGGCGCCGCGGGCGGAGCGCCGGAGGACGGCGCCGGCTTCCCGAGAGGTGGAGGAGGGAGGGAGAGTAGATGAGAGGAGAGGAGAGGAGAGGAGAGGAGAGGAGAGGAGAGAGAGAGAGAGAGAGAGAGAGAGAGAGAGAGAGAGAGAGAGAGAGAGAGAGAGACCCGAACAAGGATGGCAGGCTTTATCCATCTCAGGAATTCAATTTTTCATATAACCTTTAATGGGATTGGAATAAATGAAAATAAATACATTTAAGGCATTCAGGAAGACTCTTTCCGCATTCAGGAAGTCGTATGCGAGAGCCTATTTAAATACATTGTAGTTCTTCCCGCATCAATCGCATGCGAGAGGTGCGTGCGATTGATGCGAACTTGCTTCCAAGGCTCTGGCATGCGATTTCCTGACTGCGGAAAGTCTGTTTCAGGCTTTTTTAGGTACCAATTTGCCATAAGTTATGATACCATCTTCATTGTCTAACGAGCACCCTACCTTCAGTGCGCCCCGATGGAAACCCAAACAGTGTTAGAATAAAAAGTCGGCAAGTACGCCACCAAAAGTTGACACAAACTTCTACAGAAATCGGCTTATCAGCCCCTGAATGCAAAACTTTCCAACTTGGTAAATCTATTTTCGTAAAACATCTTAGCTTCGATAATGGCTGCAGAAGCCTGTTAAAACTTTGGCTCAAATGAAGTAGGTAAACAAGTAGGAAACGACAACACTTTGCAACGTATCAGATATTAAGAACGATTGCTGCATTAGTAACCACTTAGATAACTACATATAATACATTCCCGGCATTGCCATTGCACCTCATCGTCGTATCTCTAGGAATCTTGTATCGGACGGTTCGGACCATAAGTTCCATCCACCTCATCAATGAAGCATTGCTAAAGGTCACGTCAGGCAGACGAGAGACCCCGAGCCGTGACCTCTCGGACTCTGATGGAGAGCTGGCGAGAGCGAGGGTCTGCAGCCTCCTAGACTCTCCATTCGGTCGGAATACCGAAAAGGCACAAGGTGAACGCCTGCCAAGCTGACAGCGCGACTGTTTTTAACAGCATTGACCACTAAAATCGACAAATAATAAGGTACCGTATGGTGGGGCTATTTGAGACAGTGGGGCTATTTGAGACAGTATTTAAAATTGCTATAAAATAAAAATCACTTAAAATTCATGCTTAATTTTTTGCTCAGGCGATTTACTGCTCGATTCCACACCTCCCTGAGCAAAAATATCACACAAAAATCAAACGATCTTCATTTTATAGCGATTTTAAATACTGTCTCAAATAGCCCCACTGTCTCAAATAGCCCCACTTTACGGTACACTAAGACGAAATCCTGAAGGGCGTTCGTACGAACTGCGGCCGTTTCATAGACCTCTGGAACATATAGATGACCGTTTCATAGAACTATGGCCGTTTGTATGAACCGATCTCCTGTAGATAACGGCTGTCGTCGGAGTCACCTACTGGCTGCAGTAGTAAGTACAGGTGAAGATACCGGTAGGGGTAGATACAGAAGATACAGGTACTGAAGGTCCGTTTTACCTTTTCGAGCGCGTCCTCCTCCAGTCTGCGCTTCTTCTCGGTGCGGCTAGCCTCGGTCTGTTCCCCCGCCTCGGCACGCAGAGCCACCTCCTTGGCTCGCTCGTACTCCTGCTGGCGCTGTGGACGGGTCATAGGGTGAGGTCACTAAACGGTTGAGACAAGGAGAGCTGTCTGAAGGGTTGGGTCATAGAGTGAGTTCACGAGAGGGTCGGCTCATGAGGTGATGCTACTGGAGAGTCAGGTCACAGAATGAGATCGCTGAAGATGTTAAGCAAACGAATCAAGCAGATGAATGTAAAATTAATGGGCATGCGTGTCGCTACTTTTGACGCATTACATCATCTTACACAATGAAATAAGTAAGTGCGCCTCATCGCACCTATTAGCAGCATAGGTGGATTGATCTTGAAGGGTATGTGCCTAATTATTACTATCATAATGAATGGTCATCGAATCATTAGTGATTCTTTTACATAATTCAGATATAATAGCCGTGGCCCGTGGGGGGGGGGGGGGTCTTCGTGCGTGATAACGAAGTTACCATTACGCCTTCATGAGACCTTAGCTTCTTGGCCTCGTTATACACAGTACCTACTTTAATGACCAGTCTGCAGTCAGCTAATAATCCAGCCCTTTTCAATCAACCCTTTCGAACTCTTCCCTCCCGTATGTCCAGTCCTCGCGATGCCTTCACTTGCACGGCCGAAAACTCCCGGCGACCACCCTTGGCGAGGCTACCTCAGCGACCTTCCCCCCCCCCCACCCCCACCCCCACCCCCTCCGGCCAGGTGTCGGCCTCGACGGTCGGTGACGTCATTGTGACGTCAGAGCGGCTCACAAACATTGGTGCGCCGCTCACGCAGCCGGCGAGCGCTGAGAGATGCGAGCCACGCCGACGTCGGTCGACGGGAGCCGCCGGCACGAGGGGGCGGTCGAACGGAGAGCGGTCGGTGGGACTGAGACGGGATGGAGGGACCGAGGTGGTGGGATGTATGGGAGGGACTGGTATGGGAGGCGGTGGGATGGACGATACGCATTGTGATGGGAGCTATTTGGAAGGAAATGAGCCGAGCATGTGCATAGCGTAGTACATCTTACCCCATAAGCTGTCATCAAATAATCAATGGCGTTTTTCGAGTCATCTGCTCGCGGATTGCGACAAATTGCCTTGCTAAGCTGTGAGCTGATCGGAAAATGTGGTGTGTCGAGAATAGAGACGATAAAGCGATAAGTACAGCCCACCGCTAAAGTAATGTAGGGTTTTACCTACCAATCTCAACGGTTGGCTTTGACTGGCGATTGTTTAAAGGGACTATCCCACCTTCTAAAATGTTGTTAAAACCAGTTAAATTGTGCCCGACTTTATAGATTGGATGACCAGGAACACGGTTCTGGCATATATTTTTCATTAAACATCTTAGGCTTCCCATATTCCAAACACAAACTTTCAAATATGTGACCAGTGACGTCACAGCCCAAAATTACCTCCTTCCCCAGGCCACATTACTGTCATAAAGCTGATTCTTTTTACTCTGTAGGCACCACAACAAAGTTCAGACCAAGTTTTAAGCGATTTTTCAACGAACAAACCCATTTAAATCAGAATGACTAAACGAGGTGACGTCACACTAACGGTCGCTCCATGTTGAAGATAGGGCCTTGCACAAGGCCCATTTTCAAATGAAGGGAACGAATTTCTTCAACACCAAGAGGCCGCGGGGGTTGCAACCTAGATATATAGTGGTTTCTGAACCTCGCCGCAAACTTGGCTATCTCAACTCAAACCCCATGTTAAAGGTGGGATAGTCCCTTTAATGCGGAGTGATCGAAAAGAAGATGTCAATAGCTAAAGTTGCAGCTGCAAGGGTGACGATACATATAAGCTACATTCAATGTTTCATTGTAGTCTGGCTAATCTTTCCTAAGCTTCAGAAGCAGAACATACCCATGACTGAAGTCCCACATTACTTCTGCTGTGGACTGTACAGTGGGTCTATTTAAGATCTCCAGAGCCACCACGTGGCGCTACGGTCGGGGTAGGGCGAGTCCAAATCCCGAGGGAAGTGAGGTCACCGGTCATTGTGGGGGAAGGAGGGAGGGGGAGTGACGCGGTATCACGGCGCATGGGGCGTGCGTAGCGCCGGGAGTGGGCCGCCCGCCACTGCGCCGAGGCTGAGGGGAGGGTATGATGGTTGCGGGTGCGTTCACTCCGGTATGGTGGTATCCTGTTCATGTGGAACCAGCAAGAATGCGACTGAAGGGATTCATTATCTCAAACAAACGGACAAGCGAGAGGCAGCGCCAGTTCCAGCCAAAATCTTGAACAATGATGATTGAAATCTAGGACGTATTAAAAACATGCAACTATTCAGTCGATAGTTGCATGATGACAGTCTTAGGCTTTCCTAAAATGTTATTTGAGTTGGGTATTTTTTCATTTGGCACGTTCAGTTTTGATGAGTTTATCGGGTCGAAAAGAATCCGAAAAGAAAGAGTTAAAATGGCTCCAGGAAAATGACCAAAAAGATTTTCTTTAAAAATGAAACTAAGCTAGACATTTATAAGCGATCATTTTGACTTTTTTTAGAGGATTTTGGGGAAAGATGTTGGCGAAAGATGTCATCGTGCTTGTCTGTGTTGCAGTAGAAGAAAAGGTTTTGGTTCGTGTCCAGAAAAAACAGACCCGGGAGTGGGGCTCGAACTCACGACATCGCGTTCAACTCACAGGTTACCCAGCCTAAACGCTACGAGCACCTATCGCCCTGCGCAGCTTGCTCAGTGCTACGGCTGTAGTTCGGCCAAAGTGTCTGACGTCTGTCAATGTCACGAGGCGAAGCCCCTGCCCCCTAGGTAATTGTCCGTCCCGGTAGCTCGGTCGGTAGGGCGTTGGACTCCGTGTGGTGAGAGCGCACGTCCCGGTTGCAAAAGTCCGGGCTCGAAACGCGACGTGTGCTTGACGTTTTTGAGCTCCTGACGGGTATGGTTATGATTGGTGGCAGGCCGCTGCCAGGCGAAGTCAGTGAGGGGATCGGCCGTGCGCGGCTATGTGCGCACGTTTAACTTTGGTCTCTGAATTCTGCCATAGACCAGGAATTGCTTGATCGGAGGGTAAAGGGTAGGGTCAACGCAACAAGCTCAGCTTAGCGGGGACTCTTTCCTTATGATTCCTTTCATTCAAAAGGTTCGGGGCAAATTTATATTAAAAAAGGGGAGCCGAACCATGTTGGGTCGGGTTGAACCCGGTTGGACCTGTGTCTTACACGCAATCATGGTCAGAGAAAACAGAGGCCAATTTCGGGTCAAATATTTTTATTAACTGATCTTATGGTTTTTTAGCTTACACGTATAATAACTTGAAGCCTTTTTTAATCGAGACTTTATGCACAAAAATGTGGGATTCGTCCGCTTTTCCTCATCTCCTCTCAGCGACTTGATTTGACCTTAAATCTTACCAACAAAAAAATAAATCACCTGCGTGATAATTATTTGCCCAAGGGCGCTCTACGGAAGAAACGCCAGCCGGTCAAAAAATTGGAGAACGATACGATATTTCTAGTGCTTGAATTATATTCAATGAAAATTTCAGGAGACATAAATGATCTTAATCCTTCGGGCGCTTGGAGCATTCGCTAGCATTCCGTTGCCAGCTGCATTACCAACATCATATTTGCATTACTTTGGGTTCATCATAGTGGACAGTATGTTAGATGAACCGGCCACAGCAAACCCATGCCTCATTATCCTTTCCTCCAAGCAGCCAAGCTAACCGGCCGCCCCGGCCCGGCCCACCACCGCGATATGGAACAACACTGGAGTGCGCCATTTGCCTGCGGCAGTGCCCAACCGCGCCGGGACTGTTTGACAGGTCACCCGCACCGTGACCTCGCCAACCGCCCCCCCCCCCTCCCGCCTACCTCCCCTCCCCATCGGGCCCAGCTCGGTACTGACCTCCCCTTGAATTTGACATGGACTCGACTGAGGCTCAACGCCATCTAGTAACGTCTGGAGATCCTTACTAGATCCACTGTACAACATATAGCATGCACGAGACACGAGTAGGTACTGCTTTCTTCTCACAGTGCGAGAAAATGACGGTATAGAGCAGCATACCTGTATGTAGATCATCTTGGCTTTCCGCAGGTTGGCCACCGTTTCATGCATCCGTTTCAGCTCGCGGTGCCAGAGCTCCTTGATCTGCTTCCTGCTGCGTTCGTGTTCATTTCTGCGCGCGCCCAGCGGCTGTCGACAGCGGCAGAGGGGGCAGAGGAGGTGAGCTGACGCGGACAGCCTCCGAGTTATCGTGGACGCCCACTGCTGCGCTGCCGACCCGCTCAGCGTCGTGATAAGCGCTATTTCCCGGTTGGCTAGCATGGGATAATGCCGGGATGAGGCAGGGAATTCGCCGCAAATGCCGCCTGATGATACCCACGCCTTCTGAACACTGAACGACGTCCTAAAGGCTATAACTAGCTTCAGACATTTATCAAGAAACCAATACATTATAGACTATAGAAACATAATAGAATGACAATACATCAATCATACATTCCTTTCTCCTAATGTGCGCACGAATAACACAAATTGTGCAAACGTGTAGATATGGAACCAATAGTGCTGGAAAATAAGCAATCAGCATGGCATACTCTCATACGGTCTTTCCGTATCATATACGCACCTCGATGAACTTGTGCCCCTGCAGCAGGGAACAGGTGTTCTGGATGTTGGCAGAGTTCTCCAGGTCCTGGTCCAGAGCCGTGCAGTAGATAGATTGGAATGGTAGAAAGCTCTGCCATCCACAAATGCGACATGTCAGCGACTGATTTATATAAACTGCATAAGGTAGGTTTATGTATAGGGGGTATATAAATACGGATAAAAGGGATAGGTATAAATCCGTTTATAAATACAGCTTGCTATCACAGTGACCAAACAACAAAGCTGGTCCTAAAGACGGTAGGCCCAAGATTACTCACAGGCCTACGCGATCTTATTTTTCCACAAAGGTGGAACTTTCCCGTTACAGTAAAAGCTCTTTTTCAGCACATCAGTTGCTGAATGGTCGCAAGACGTCATAGGATATCCGCAATGTCAAAGGTAAGGCTCAGAGCCGGCTAATAGCCCGGATGCGGCGCCATCGTCTGGCCCTGTCTCACGGGCGTCCGCTGCTTCCAGACCCCTGCGCCCGCCGGCTCGTATACCGTCTCCGGAAGTCCAAACAAGGCGCGGCAACAATAGGTCACAGGAAGTACACATGAGGCCATCACACGGCACGTCCACAGACAATGGAGACGCTCCGTTTCAAGGTCGCTGCTTTCAGTTTCAACACCGCCGGATGTGGTACCGCCTAACGGGGACTGGAACACTCCGTGGGGATAATATGGAGCACCGTCTGGGGAAAAATGGAGCACGCGCCGAGAAGGCGTTGGAGCCTATGTGATTGGAACACCATGTAACATGGTATGGTGTCCGGTGTAACATGGTGTCTGACAGCTGGGGAATAAGTAATGTGGAATTATCTGACGGCATCAGGCATGTGGTCGTGGGCAGTCGTTCATGATCATGAGGTATAGGACGTTCATCGACTTAGGTCAGGGTGCAATATGTAGAGCACTGTCTGACGGGATACTGGACATCGTTCAAGGAGGCTGCATGAGACACTGACAGGGAAATACGGGACGCTGTCTGACGAGGCATGGGGACATGGGACAGTGGGGATGTGAGACGCTTACTGACTAACGTAATGAAGGACTGGGACACTTACCAACTAACGTAATGGAGCACTGTCTGACGAGGGATATTTGATACTATCCGAGTTGCTGTGTACTGCATGCCACTGCACGCCACCTAACAACGGGACACACTGACAAATGAGGGATATGGGCCATTCATGACAGAGTGATATGGGGCACTACCTGATTCCCGACCATCCAGCTGCACTTACATCCTCCTTCAGCGCACACCGCATGGTCTGTGCCAGTTTGGCGGCGTTCTTGGCGTATTCCATCTCCAGCCCGGTGCGCTTCTCCACGTAGGTGAGCACATCCTTGGCGTATTTGGACCAGACCTTGGCGCGATGCAGGGCCACCTCGACGCCCTGGTCGAGCCTGCGGAGGGAGGGCGCGGCCCGGTGTTACAATCTGGCCCGGTGGTGGGAGACGACCCAGTCGTAAACACGCCCCGGAGGCCTCGGCATCCGTCACACCCAACATCAAAGGCCGAGCCGCCGCGCCACCGGCACACCCGGCCGACTGCCGACGGTTTTCACAGCAGCTTGATGGTTCGCTTAAGTAACCGCAAGTGATTTCCAGGTCGAAAAATCTTAATGAGTCACACTAGGCGCCACTTCTGGCAAAAATACCCTGCCAATAAACAAAACGTGGTATTGGTCCTGGGTGATTGGACGGGCCATGTGCCACAGCTTCTGTTCAAGGAAACGACCAAAAAGACATGGAATCAATAAAAAACATGTTAAGTTTAGAAGCCGTTTTACGAGCTAACTAGCTTGCCATCATCCTCAAGCGTCACCACATGTCCCCCATAGGTAGTCAAGACAATGCTCGATGCCCGTTACACTGCCGTAAGTGATAGAGGGTCGTCAGAGTCCAGAGACGTAACGGTCAATGGAATGGAGCTTTCGTCGGTAAAAGTGTGCTGGATCAAAGCGCCGATCTGATGGGGAGGCAGGGGCCACGGGTCCTCACCGGTGCAGCGTGGCGTCCAGCTGTTGCGGCGTCAGCTGACTCGATGCGCCGGTTTCGTCTCGCGACTCGACCGTGGCCGACTCCGTGTCCGAAGCGAGGTTCTCGCACGACTTCGCCTTGGAGGAGGATGAAGTGAGGACGGTGGACGACGAGTCCAGGTCGCCCATCAGATACTCGGACACCCTGAGAAAGACAGGGACGGGTCCGTTACCAGATGCTCGGTCAAAATTTCTCTCGTGACTTATGACTCACGACCAATGAGTTCGGAACACCATTAGACACACATATATTCTTATGCAAAAAGAGCATATGGTAATCGATTTTCGGACATTGATGTAAAAAGGGTCCGGGTCACAAAAAACTCTGAGCAATCTGCCACGATATGAAGAACTCGACTCTCTGCCCGTTTGGCGTTTTCTACTGTGATAAAATTAAGCACGTCCACTTAGGCACATAATGAATCCAGGATAATTAATTTCATGTTAATTCCGCACTAGAAATGACTTTCTCAGAAACGACTTTCTCATTTCGAAGGGCTAAAGGAGGCAGATTTCATAAACATTGTCCCATTGCAATAAGTAGGTACTCGCAGCTGAAAGTCGGACCAATGCCGTCTTAGCTCCTAGTTAGCCGCACTCTTCCCCCTGTCTGAACAATGAACAACTGAAGGTATAGCAACTTATGCCATCAACAATAAAATATTCATATGAGAAGCATTGATCGGCCTCGGCAGAGATGGATTGAGGTCAGGAAGTGGTCCCACGGGCGATAGGCGCAAATGCGAAAGGTTGAACTGGCGAGTTGGAACACTGCCCTTTCGAAAGGCAGGCGGGCCTCAGTGCGTTGCAACGGATAGGTTAGGGCATTAAATTTACGTGCTCGATGTGATACATAAGTGCCGCGAACTCGATACATACTTGGCGTCTTTTTTTTAAGTGCAGTCTTAGTCCAACGCTGAATCGTCATCTTCTACTTCATGTCACTCTTCCGCCCTCCATGTCTTTTTTTGTTTTATTTTCCCTTCCTCGCCCCCTCTCCAATCTCTCGGGAGAGGCTGATACGGCCGTCGCCATTGATGGCTGCAGCTGGGCCGCTCCACTCTGGCAGATAGGGGAAGTTGGGGCAATGCCGGAGTTAGGGCAAAGCCGAAATTCGAGATATTTCTAAAACCGAACGACATGGATGCCACGTCTCAGTGATGCTCTGAAGCATAAGTGACTACAATTATCGCATGTTTGTTACGAGTCGTCATTTGGAATACTTCGGCTGTGAGGGCGCCAAAAGCGTTTTCAAGGTACGTTTCCCTTGTACTATATGCGCCTTTGAAGCTGCATTTCTTACTCATTATGCTACCGTTTGTCTGGCCAATTCGGTCAAGTAATCTTCAGCATGTCTTTGCATAAGTGTGCTGCCTATTTGAAATTTATACAGTACGTTTAAAAGTTATGGGCCTGCAAATGAAAGTATGGCTGGCTGGGGTAATGCCGAAAACGTGCAATTACGCACGTTAAAGCACGCTACGTGGACTTTACTGCTGTAGAATAGCAACGCGTATTTTTAGTCAAACAAATTACACTTTCAGCCGGCACAACGGCCTGTTACCTATAAGGAATGATTTACCTGGCATTTTCTTATTATATCACACAATTATAACTTCCAGTGTGCACCAAGCGTCCTCAAGCTCTTAAAACGCGTGTCAGCTTTGATGAATTTTGGATAAAGTTTGAGATAAATTGGCAAAACATCAATGTCGGCATTCCTCGTAGATCATTTATCCCATTTTCGGCTTTCCCCGCAGTCCGGGGCAACGCCGAAAAAGTCAGTTCTTTGATATTTTTAGTTTTTGCGCTTAACGGTATGCGAATTCCAAGGCCATAGAAACTACAGGTAGCGACAACACGCGTTTGACCTTGAATTCCGCCGGCCGGCGGGTGACGTCACTGGCGGCGAGCCACTCGGCGGCCCCGTCCGGCGACGTACTAAAACCGACTATTTCAAACCTCGTAATGGTAAAGTTTGTCTTAAAATGAGATGCATTTAAATGCATCACAAGGTAATATGAAAGCAGCCTTACCTTCTGATATGCCACGACGGCTCTTATTCACGCATATACATACTAAATACGATCCTGTCAACATCGATTACTACTGTCAACATCGACAGGCGCCGGCACATGGAAGATTAAGAGCTCGTCGGCTATGTACGCATCCAAGCTGTAAAACTGCTATTTCAGTTTAAACTCCCATGTTAAAAGAAATATATTAACAATCGTCGTCGTCACCTGTGGCCACCTCGTCGACACATGCGCGCAGAGCCAGACTCCCTCCTACAGCGCCGCTGTGGCGGCACACACTCGCTTTCCCGTGCTCCCTCCAAAGCCGCTGTAACAGCCACACACGCTGAAGTGGGGCTGGACCTTCACCGCGTGCACAAAGAACGAGCATCTTATCGGACGGACAATGCTAACATCGGACAAGACTGTTAGTTATCACTTGTGACTTTATTCAAACATGGTTCCGCCGGACGATTCCCGGCTCCCGGTCAGCGGAGAACGCCGTGATCTGGGAGAAGTTTATCTCAAAGTTCTGCACGACGGACATCCACCAGACGGACGGCACATACAGCTGGCCCCGGCTCACCACTTGAAGCCATCCTCTTGGGTCCGGGACAGATGCTATTGCTCTTTTCCATGTCAAGCCTTCGGCCGAAGTGCCCCGCTGAAAGCAGTGCCTGATTTCTGTACATACAGCTAGTAACATTCAAATACGCAAATTATTGAGCTTAGGAGTAGCTGCCGAAGACACTCCGACCACGAGCTTGATGTGGAACGAAGTATAGGGCCTCTGCAGATGCATCGTCCATCCTAACACAGAGTCTGCGGTCCAAATGGCGGCATTTTTGAGCCACGAAGCCCGCAGCGATAGCCATCGTCTGGTAGGATATGTCGGCTTCGAGGCTGCTGGACTCTGAGTGGGCGGCACCGCGGACCTCTGCACTAGCCACGCGCTGGAGATCCTCCTCCAGTTCCGCCAGCTCATCTGTGATCGGTCCAGCCGCGAAGGGCTCGTCGAGCTGGAAAAGTTACACCAGCTGCGTTAGTAAATCTATCTTACTATTTCAACAGGATCCATCTGTCTGTTTGTCTGTCCGCCACGCCGTGTAGTGGGTTCAATTTAGCCGGCCTACAGGGCAGACGGTATATCGTAGGGGGTTGAAATTTGCACACCTTCTAGGTGACAGAGCGGGTCAGCGCCTTTTCTAGGTTTCCACTCGCTGGGGTGCACGGTTCGCGCGTGGCGGGCGCCGGAAGAACGCCAATGAAATTTTGATCGGTTCATATATCTTCATTGAGAGCCGGGGTCGACAAACTTTGTGAGCTAAATGCATGCCGATCGGCGGCGGGTGCCTCGCATTGGCGGATGGGCAAGTTTTAATTTGAATAAAAAGTGGCGAGAGATTGTGTAGATTTTCGTTGAATGGCAACAGTTTGTGATAGGATTTTACAAATGCACCGCGTTTGCCGCAAGGCGCCACATTGGTCACAGGGCGTATTTTTGCCGCAAATCGCACAGTTTTGTCAAATATAGTCCGATATGGGTGCAATTTGGTGCCAATATGCATGCTCAATCACCGGGTGAAAATGCACCGCGTTTGCCGCAATGCGCCACATCTGTCACAAAGCGCCATTTCCGACAAATACGATTAAGCGTAATGGAATGGCACGAATAGCAGTGCTGGGAACACTTTTTAAGCCTGATATTTTAGTACTGATTGGATCCAATTATTCTGTGACCTGACATGACCCAGCGGTGTTGGCAGGGGTAGGGGTAAGGGTAGGGGTAGTGGTAGGGGTAGGGTAGTGGTAGGGGTAGGGGAAGGGGTAGGGGAAGTGGTAGGAGTAGTAGTAGGGGTAGGGGTAGTGGTAGGGGTAGTAGTAGGGGTAGTAGTAGGGGTAGTGGTAGGGGTAGTGGTAGGGGTAGGAGTATGGGTAGTAGTAGTGGTAGAGGTAGGGGTAGATGTAGTGGTAGGGGTAGGGGTAGGGGTAGTGGTAGTGGTAGTGGTAGGGGTAGGGGTAGTGGTAGGGGTTTTTTTTTTCAGTTGGGAGTTTTATTACACTAACCATGACAATCACACGGCATAACGCTTCGACCCGCAATCCGCCGCAAACAGACAAGCATCATGCACTCGGCGAGACGAGGCGCATCACTCTCATGAGCGGCGAACGAAGCTCGGAGCCGAGCCGCCAATTGCCATCACTAAAATGTCACGTTGCCACTTCCGTCTAACAATGCTTTCCATTTTTCTTCAAAATCATTTAATCTGTTGTGATCCCTGGCTATGTTTTTTTCCGCTTGCGCATATCCTGCTATAACACTCAACAGACGCAAAGCACCGGGCTCCTGTACTGTGTCATTAATACTTAATTTGCAGTTAACAATGTACTGCTTTGTTAATAACACTATCAGATTTACTATGGGTGGGGCTGCAGGGGAACCTAATATTAATGATTGGTAACAGCCAAAATTACTTGAAAGTCTGAATAAATTTTTCAGTTTGGAAACAACGACCTTCCACAGCTCTTTTACATCCATACATTCCACAAAAAAGTGTTGCAAATCATCAACTTCAAAACACTTGAGACAAATCGGGCTGCCGACCACGCCTCTTGTGCACAAGTATTTCCTGGTTGGGATATACCTGTTAACGATTCTGAAATGCAAAGCTTGTAATCTCGTCGACCTGGTACACTTATAAGGCAGTTCGTAAATTTCCCTCCAACATTGAGGGTTAATATCAAAGTGTGCCCACCTTCGTATAGCTGTTGGTTCACGTTGTTCAATAAAGCAACTGTAAAACTGGCTGCTTTTACAGTTCTTCAGTTCTGTATACTTTTGATTTTGACACAGATAGATTTCACTTAACTCTGAACGAATATCGTGCCTACCTCCACCTTCTCTCATAACGACTTTCCACTCCGTTGGAATAGCACTCAAGACGCTCCTAATGGCCAAAAAGTTTGCTTTTAATTCCGGATATTTATGCTTAATTTCATTAACGCTAAGTATGTTTCCATTCGCGTCCGAAACATCATTAATAACTTTTAGGCCAACATCATACATATGTTTTCTAAACACAGGTAAATTGTCAACTGTGATCTGGTCATTGTTCCATAAACTCTGCATTCTAACTTCTGAAGAGGTTCTAATAGGTATTTTCTGGCAGAGGTCCTGATAAGATAACATTATTTCCCTATAAAACTCTGGTATCCTTAAATGATCAATGTAATATTTGCCCTTTCGAATTCTAAGCGCATCATTCAAGTTAAAACTACCTAAACGAGCTTGCAACAAAGCACGCCAAGTAGATTCTGTGCACGTCACCATTCGAGTGAGCCATGTGAGTCTCAGAGCCGAATAAAAATGTGCTACGTTTACCGCGTTCAACCCGCCATGACTTATACTTTGGCATAGGGTACCTAAGGCAACTTTCGGCGGTCTCCCTCGCCATATAAATTTCATAATGCGACCTTGTATCTCATGTAAATCTACACGTGCAATCGGACAACATGAAGCAACGTATACCAGCTGAGAAACCAAGAGCATTTTCGTAACAACAATTCTTCCCTTTATCGTAAGGCTCCGCTCTGACCATTCATTCACGACGGCTCTTATCCTTTTCTGAACAGGAGCAATATTGTCTTCGTTGCAGGATTCAGACGCACTGAACCATACTCCTAATATCTTAATTTTGTCAACCGCCCCTATACCGTTCAATGAATCTCGTCTATGACGAAGTGGACCTAACCACAAGAGATTGCATTTTTTCAGGTTTAATTCCAATCCTGACAATACGCTAAACGCTGTTAGGATCTCAATAGCATTATTGACCGATGCTGAATCCCTCAAAAACAAGGTCGTATCATCAGCGTATTGACTTAATTTCACTTCGTACTGACTTATGACAAGCCCTTTTACATTTTTTGAAGACCTAATTTTAATTGCTAGAAGCTCAACAACGAGATTAAACAGCAGTCCGCTAAGCGGTGAGCCTTGGAATGTACCGCGCCTGCACTGAAACCAGTTAGACGTACAACCATTATTTTTAACTGTGAGCAGTGCATTGCAATATAGAAGTTTGACCCATGATTGGAACTGAGGACCAAAATTAAACAACTTAAGAGTATGAAAAATGAAATCATGTTCAATAGAATCAAAAGCACTATGATAATCCAGCGCCAATAAAATTCCTTCAGTATCATCCATTGTGCAATAATCTATGATATCAGATATCAGCCTTACATTTTCTCCGATGTAACGTCCTTTCATAAATCCAGTTTGGCTGCTATTAACCAGTTTACCGACAACTTTGCCTAACCGGTTTGCCATCACCTTTGCTATAATCTTGTATAACACATCAAGTAAACAAATTGGCCTTTTGTTTGCGAGTTTCATCTGGTTTCCTTTTTTTGGTATCAACGTTAATACTCCTCTTCTATGAGTGATAAATAACTCTCCTGATACATATGCATCATTAAAATAATCAACTATTAAATCGCCTATATCCTCCCAGAAGAAATTAAAGAATTCTGCCGTGAACCCAGAAATTCCAGCAGCTTTGTTACGTGCCATTTTCTCCAACGCATTCTTGCACTCTTGTTTTGTGATTGGCCCTTCACATTCCATCCTATCAATTTCGGATAATTGGGGAATATCAACTCCTGAAAAGAATGAATTTAAGTCGCGGGTCCTTTCACGCTTGGACTCATACAGCGCCTTGAAATGTTGAACACAAGCATCCAAAATCAATTTGTTTCCTCGTATAATGCTCCCGTCATCCGAAATTAACGTCGTAATATGTCGTTGCGCATCACGACGCTTACACATTCTCAAGAAATATTTTGACGATTTTTCCCCTTCTTCAATCCACGCAGCCTGAGACCGCAGGATTGCTGATCTGCCCCTTCGCTCTTTGATGTCGTCTAACGCAGCCTTTACCTTTTCGTACTCCTTGAGTACGTCAACCGTGGGCGATTTTGCAACGGTATTTTCTAGGTCATTCGCTCTGGTATACAGGCGATTTTCTTCTTTCCGCAGATCATATGCCACTTGTTTACTTTTCTTTACTGTTATAACTCGTATACTGCTCATCAGCATTTCTATCTTTAATCCTTTATTAGCGACATCAGAATATTTGCCACGATTTCGAAGAGCATTACTAATTTCTTCCCGGACCGCATCAACATGGCTCTCATCGCTCAGAAGCAAATTGTTGTATCGCCAGATGCCCGGACCGCGGCGCTCAACACTGAGTTGAATATCAATATACACAACACTGTGGTCGCTAAGAACACCAGTATCAATTCTTACGTCAGCTACGTTGTTTTCAATAAGGCTACTGCTTGCGAAGATATAATCAATGCGCGATTGTTGCATCGGATTAGCTCTACGCCAGGTATAATTACGAGCTGCCGGATGCTTGAAACGCCACGTGTCTTCTAAACCGAATTCGGATAGCAAATCTTGTAACTTATTACTCGCTCGGGTGCAACGGAATACGTCGCTATCGGTATCCAATTTACTAAGCTTAATGTTAAAGTCGCCTGCTAGCAAAAGGACGCTACTTTCGACACCTAGCAATAGTTCACGCAATTCCGTTATAAAACTGCACTTTTCTGCTTGAATGTCTGCCGAAGGCCCATATACTCCGACAATGACAACAGGATCACTAACGTTTCCACTTTCTACCTGCACGCCGAGTATCCGACCATTGTTTCCAAACAGCTTACAAATGGTATGGGGATAACTGACTGGAAAGAGCATTGCTACTCCCGCTTGACCTTCACTATAATGTGAAAAACACATTTCACCTTTCCACTCACTCTTCCACTTAAGCTCATCACTTGCTGTAGAATGTGTTTCCTGAAGTACGATAATGCTATGTTTGTACTTAATTCTGACATGTCTAAACAAGGCTCGCCTTTTTATACGATTACGCAGCCCACGTACATTGAATGTTATAACGGATATGCGCTCTATTCCCCTAAAGTCTGCCGTCATTTCGATATCGGCAAATCTGCGTGTCAAGCGGTAATCTCGTCAAACGGCACGGCGTCCAGAAACGAATGAACAGTAGGCTAATCAACTTGATAACATCTCTCTCATTCCAGAGCAAACGACTATCACCCGTTCTCCCCATTACTCCCAACTCCTTGTAAACTATCTCCCACGACATACCCACCCTAATCTACCACACTCACACATGAGCCCCTGGGCGGCGGCTAACGAAAATATGTACTTGAGAAAAAAACAAACAAACACATACACCAGCAGTTTCAGCTTACATTGCGGTCGCACCGCTATTCTATCATGTATCGTACAAGTGCAAATCCATCTCATCCCTTGAGACATCCCACTGTCTATGGTGACCTTTCCGATAATACCTTAACGCACTGTTCCATTTAATGGGTAAACACAAAAAAAAACAATACCACGTGGCATTGGTTCCACTATCTAGTTCCGTCCTCCAAAGCTCACACCTTTCCGCGATCATTAAACACAAACAATACGGCATCTAACACAGCATAGGCGTGAAACAAACATTTTGACTACCTTGCATTAAGAAAATCACTTACTTGGCCAGCAAATCAAACTGTGCCGCCCGTCGGCCAACCCGGCAGCCGTCCAGTCCGGCCGCACCGGGACATTCGCCGTCACTCGCCTCAGGGCGCGGCAGTGAAGCCTCGGCCGCGAGAACCAACACCAGAGCAGGCGTTGCCGAGACCCATGTCCAACGCCAACGGACTCTGTCCCGCTCGCGCGCCCGGCAAAGAGTCATCGACATCACGCGAGCTGCGCAATCACCGCTTACCACTAGAACGTGTCAGCAGCTCGACGAAATCGTCTCGGCGTCAGTCCCGACCAGCCGGTCCGGTGTCGGCTGACGCCTCCGGGCCCCCGCCAGCCGACTGTGCAATCGCACAGGAGTCCATCCCCGATGAGACAGCAGCCGGAACCGAGGCGCCGCCCGAGTCCCCGCCGCCGCCGCCGGCCGGCCCCGGCGGAGCCCGCCCGGCCGCCGGCGCCGCGGCCGCCCCGGCGCCCGCCGACAGATCCGTCCGCCGGCGCGCGCCCACCGCATCGGCGGGCGCCGGCCGGCCCCGATCGCGCGGCCGCGGGGGAAAGCGCCGGCCGCCCAGGATCCTGTGGAGGCTCTCGGCATCTTGCACACGTAAATTCGAGCCACCCTTCTCCTTGCGGCACCACACGATCCCCCGGCGACTGAAAACAGAGGCAATAAGCCCCCCGTTCTCTGGTCGTTTTGCGCGCAGAAGCTCTTCGAACAGCAGACGATTTCTCGGCGTTAGTGATTCCGAGATGTACAACGGCGGCACCCGACGGCCAGCGCGGTCAGGGAGCCGCGCCATATTGAAACGAGCGTCGTACACAAAGTCTCTCACTTGTCGCTTCACAAACTTGCAAATGACTTTCGTGTCGTTCTGCAATTTGTGTGCCACTTGCAGGTCAGACTTCGACATTTTGAGCCCGTCAATTCTTTGGCTCAACTCAGAGACGACCAACTGCTCGATGTCTTCATTTCGCGGGTGGGACGCAAAGGTCTCACACGTCAGAATGAGAGACGAGAGTCTAGCATTGTTATCCATCTCATCCAACCTTACATCCAACTCTTCAGTTGCTTTCATTTGCTCATTTAGTTGGCACGTTAAACGCCGAATCGTCGAATCCTTTTCCATGCATTCGCCTTCGAGCATAGATACCTTCTTTTCCATGCTCTCTAATCTGTTTTCGAGCGCCTTAATTATGTTCGCATTACCTTGATCGATCAGGCGTTTTATCTCACCCAGTGTGGCTGCGTTGAGCTGAATCTCCCCCGGCGCTGGCGCCACGTCCGCCCTTTTTGCCGCGGGCTCAGGAGGGTCAGGCGGCGAACTCGGGCCTCGCGCCGCAGCCTGGCGCTTGGAACGCCTCCCGGCAGCTTTCTGGAACATCTCAGGCATTGATGATTGCCGCGCCCGGCCAGTGGTATTGCCACTAGCACTCTCAGATCCAGAGGCCACACAGTCTCTAAAGGCAGGATCGTCACCGCTTTCGGAGTCCATTGCGAGAATCCCTCTCTCTATCTCTCGTCACTGCCACCTACGTGGTCCACGATACCATTTGTCACTGCAACCTAGTGCAACACCGGACTCAGGCCGCTCGGTCGCCACATTCGCTCACAGCTACACGGCGTTCGCACTGCCGGCCTCCGCCACCGCCCAGGCGCTCGGGCGCCCCGCTCACTCAGCCATGGCCGCGCGCACTGCCCGGAGCCCGCGGCAACACGTCCGACCCAGCCGAGGTCACCGGCCCGACAGGGGGTAGTGGTAGGGGTAGTGGTAGGGGTAGTGGTAGGGGTAGTGGTAGGGGTAGTGGTAGGGGTAGTGGTAGGGGTAGTGGTAGGGGTAGGGGTAGTGGTGGAGGCAAAAGCAGAACAGTGGCCCCGGCTGATCCCAGCGGACGAGAAGTGACCTATGTGACCTGGCCTGACCCAAAGTGACCGGGGCTGACCTCTTTGACCTGTCTTGACCGCCCATCACCCAAATTTCATCCAACAACGCCCTCAGAACAGTTCTTTTTTTAAATTCTCTACACATTTCCGTCCATATCTATGCTTCTAGACGACACATCGACATGAATCAAACACCATTCGAAAGCAAATTGGCTGGTGCCGCATTTTTTTTTCTACCACGCAGCAAAGCAAGTGGCGCAGCCGCTTGTCTATATTACTATTTGAGGAGGGTGCGTCTGTCCGTTACCGAGGTCCCGACTTGGTGGTGCTTTGCGTGGACTACAGGCCAGACCGTTGCACCTAGCGCGCTGAAATTTGCACAACTTATAGATCAAGGATGCGCGACGTGCCTTTGAGGGGTCTCAGCTCGATCGGGTCGATAGGGAGCGCGTGGCGCGTGCTCAAAAAGTGCAAATTCGCGTCATAGACTTTACATGTATTAATCGGCGTGCGAAATCGGGCGAAAGCGGCTAATTTTGACCGACACGGGTCCAGTTCCCGTGCAATATCTTGGTGACCAGGGGTCCGACCGGCACGGGGAAAACAGCATCGTGTACAGAATTGAACGGGCTATTGAATGGTGTGCAATGCAGAGGATAGCACGCGCCACGTGCACCGGAGAGGGCACTTTTATTTGAAAAATTGCGGTTTTTGAGGGATTTTGGAATTAATTTTATTTTTAGGTGACCGTTAAACGGAGCGAGTTGAAACATCGCCTGTTGACAAGAGAAATGTACCGCCTCTCATGAGAAAATTGTGAATAGCTAATTGATCGACGACAAGGTGGTATAAATCGCTGGAGAAAATGGTTTTTGTCGATGATGTGCCGCTTTCTTAATTACACGGGTTTTGCTGCATAACCTGATACGTTTCGCAATTGAAACTGGTACTGTTTGAAAAAGCATTCAATTTTGTCCAAGATACACCCAACATTTTTGCATGACAAGCAACAACATTCTAAAAAATGCAAATGTTTCAAACCACTACATAGTCATTTTTACCGAAATTCATTGATGGTCCTCAAAAGACTTCACGCCAGTTTCCGAATCATTCTTAAGTAGAACGCATGATAATACGACACGGGCACCTCGATGCGATGTACCTATCTTTTTTGTTTTATTACAAAATGCTTGGCCGTCAAAAAGCAATCGAACGAAATGGATGCCAACTAAATCGACACAGACCAACCCAATACCCACGGGTCAAAAATAACCCTTCCTCGCGTTGCGGAGCACGCGGGTAACCCTAGTTTAAGCTAATTGACACTGAGCGATACCATTGGGCATAGGAACTTGGCAACGAGCTGCGCAAGTCAAATGATGTTGCCATGGTTTGCAATGTCCGTTTCTTTTAAAATTAACTGAACTATTGTAGACAAGCTAGAGCAATGGCATGGCAATGAAAAATAAACACAATCACCATGGAATGCAAACCAATTACAATTCACAAAACATGATTCTAAAGAAATACAAAAAGTTTATAATTCCAAAGGGAAAATACGAGGACCAGGAAAATCCCGTAACGTTTTTGATAATTCTCATAAATGATTTGTATTTCTAATTTCAAGTCCTAAAATTTCTATAAATTGAAAATAGCATTTTAAATACTATAAATTGACAAGTATCATAAATAATATACCTATTCCAGACTACTGCTCGCTCAGCATTTATATTAATAAAAAAAAAAACACCGCAAACGCTTACATTTACCAAGACATAAAAAGCAACTTTCCCATATTAAATATTGAGGTTACTCACCTTCACATCGATGCCTCCGGCTTCCAGAACAGAGTCCGACAGTGTGATTGGGCATTGCCAAGATTCTTCAAAATGTTGATATTGATATTGGGCAATGCAACCTCTTTGTTTACATATTAGTAGATTTTATTTATGAATTAGTCCAAAGTTCAACCACTTCACAACCAAGTAACCACTTAAAATGATATCAACTCACAAATAAACCTCTAAAATCAACTGGTTGTGTCAGCCCTATATGAGTGGCAATAGCAAGGGCCACGGTAACCATGGTAACGACGGTTACGACTTGTTTGTCACCTGAAAATAAATGAGCCCAAAGCGCCAATACTGTCTTTGCTTAATGTTCACAAGCAGCAGAGTCTGGTTTTTGTTAGCAAATTCCTGCGCTATGATTGGCCGCCATCGGACGCCGCCAAGTACGTCATCGGAGCTTCTTCAGCAAGCAAAACCGTGACCAATGGCGTTCCATTAGGTGTCACCCCCCTGGAAACTACGCGAATTCATCAAATGCGCCTGGTATGTTTGAAAGACAAAAGACTGGCCTCTCGAATGACGCCAACAAGAATAGCTTATGTTGTCTACCTTGCGTGCTACGGGCGTCAGAAAAAAAGTATTCGGCGTTCCCCCAACTTCCCCTATTACTCTGTGCATGTTCGCTCTTATCGATGCGGCACATACATGACTGGTCGCGATTATCGCCCACCAGGCCGCGTCGGCGGAACGTCGTTCCCGACGACTCGGTGCCTGTCCGCCGCGAGCTCGGCGCCGCGCGAGACGAGCCAGTCTCTCCGGTGATACCAGAGCCCAGACCATGCTGTGATCCGGCAGCAGCCGCTCTGCCCCGAACCGCTCCATTGGTCTCCATGACAACATATGATGCAACGTGATCGATGTTGAAGAAAACAAAATGTCTACGGGCTGATAGTCTCCTGAAAATGCAAAGGCTGGTGCCCTTCGATACCCGAGCACGAGTTACGGACCCATCCATGGATGCTGTTTATTGTTGAATTTCGAAGTATGAACAATGCACGAATCCTCGGACGGGGAAAGGTTGAAAGTTGAAACAGAATCGGTAAACTTACCGGCTACTGAAGGCCAGGGCCAGCTGGTCGATGGACTCGAAGAATTCCGTGGGGTCCGCGCGCTCATCTTCGTACCCGTGCTCTGTGGGAGCACAGAAACAAACCATGTTACGACGGAGAACGACAAAACGACAGTGAGGGCAAATTAGATAAACATGCTGTTCGCTGTCAAAATAATGTAAGAAATAAAAATAGAAAATCATTCAATATGGGTTGCAACAGATATGGATGACAGCAAATACAAATGATGTGCAGTCCCTTCAGTCCACACCATCGAACATCGTTCAAATCGAACAACACTGTCCCAAGACAAATATGACGCGGCAGACAAAGGGAGTGGCGCTGCCCTCGATGGACGGCATGCCATCGGTCGCCGGAGAGCCTCGTGATTGCCATCGTATGATTGCCACCTCCGGCGGCGGCAGCGCCTCTGGCTCCCGACCTCCGACCCATGTAATCAATCAGAGGCGCTCTGCAGGGACGGCCGGCGTGCCCCGCGGCCGCGCTCACCCCCATATATCGGACGGGCACCGGCACCGGCAGGCCGCCCGACATGGGGCGTGGCCGTGAGCGGTGGAGGAGGGGCGAGCACGGTGCTCATGAGCCCGAGCACCGTGCTCTTGATCTTGAGCGCAGTGCCCCCAGCCCGAGAAGGTTTTGGTAGCCACTGTTACGGCTTCCATATTCTGAGCGTGGTGCTCCCAGCCGGTAGCAATCAAACATCCTAGCACGGCAATCCCAAACCCTAGTGCAAGGTTCTAAGTTCCAGCCAGAGCTCTCAATCGGAAAGCCCAACACTTTTATCCGTGCCAGCACGAAACGAAGAGAGAACGATTTTGGGTGTTGACGTTGGGAAAACACGATCTTTAAATAGTTGCGTTCACTGCAGCTCTTTTGTCGCCAGACTTCAATAGTAACAATTGGGTGAACTAGAAATGGCGATACATTTTCATGTGCCGCAAATCGCAAGCGAATTTAATGGCCTCTGCGATAATCAACTTAACCAGTCCGCCAGCCGACACTAAGAGCGCCCAAAAGGCGGCCACTGCACTCATTGACTCAAGCGTGAAACAGCCAACAGGTCATGTCTAGAATGAGACGACCTCATGGACATCACCAAATCACCTGCGTCACAGACCTACAGAAAGCCGAACCAGTGAGAGAGGCACCTTGGAAATGCAGTGCTAGAGACGTTCAAACAGGTGTCGATTATACAGTTGTGACTTTTAGAGTTGTGGTGTGGACAGAACAGAGCACATATCATGACAAATATCTGTCATTTGGGTAAACACGAGTCTCAACATCAGCTCCTGGGCGACAAGCGGTAGAAAAGATGGGAAATCGTTTGGCCACAGAGTCACTGACCTGACTCTACTCCAAGGTCTTCTAGGTCATAAAATAAACAACTTTATAATGACTATCCACATTGTTAGTTCGCCATTTTGTCTCTTTGTCTTCCACCAATCTAACTAGCGGCATGTCAGGGCCGGAGCGACGTGTGATGTCCTTCACAATTCCGACCAAACATAGTCGCCCACTCCGGCGGACGCTTCCCTTCCCCCTACGGGCAGATGACCTTCTAGATCTTCGTTCCGATTACGGCTCGGACTGGCCTCTAGGTCCGGTTGGCTCCAGCCTAACAGACCAGGGCCTCTGGATACAGAAGTTGCCGGATGTACAGGGACCCGCAGTTGCTACTGTACACATATATTACCAATTTAGAATTGCGCTATTATTTGCTAAGTGCTGGCCATTGGAGAAAGAAAATGTAGCGCAAAGTATGGAGGAATAACACATGTTTGCTCCTAGCACTTATGTTTTGTATAATTCCTCTTACCGCACCAGATATTCTTCCAAAACTACAATCGTGCTATTTTTCCGCGCCGGTTGCCTCCCCAGAGCCCGTCCTTGGTATCGCCTATAGCTTCCGTTCCCGCTACGTGAATGAAAGTCACGTGACTACTACAGGTTTGCGCTCAGTACTAACACACCTAGCCCGAGGGCCGGTCCGTAGCGGGGAGGGGTAGAACGACAGAGCTCCAGCGCAGTGGAGGTAATGGTGGCCCGTATCATAAAGAGGCAACCGTAAGCAGAACTACAATTGCCGCAGTATAAGATTATGATCAAGTTTTCTTTAAATGTATTGATTGACAAGAAAGTGCAATGCTTATCCGATATAATAAAACGGTGTCCAAGGCCTTGGAAGAACTATAAAACATATTCAGCAACGTATAAATTTCTGATACAGGCCATGACCTTTCACCTTGCCTCCGGGGAGGACCGCTCAGGAAGCCACATACCGAACGAATCGAGGCCTCGCAGCGCGGCGGCAGAGGAGGTGGATAAACCATCGCCGGATCTTTCGGTTACTTATGTTTCCAGAAAAAGGAGAGGGAGGGTGGAGGATGAGGGCTATTTTCAACCCACTCACCAATCATTTCCTTATTAACTTATAGCTTACCGAAAAAATGCAACACAATGGTGGCCGTCACGAGATGTAGCGAAGAGTGCCACACCGGTTTTGAGTATACTTTAAGCATTGGAATTCAGGCCAGTGATCCTGAAGCATTATTTTATTTTTGTCGTGCATAAGCTGGGATGACGTGGTCCAAGTTAATTGCGAAGAAACGGTTTTAGTTTCAGGACATTTATGAGGCTAGTCGCGCCAAATAGTATACGTTTGTTGTAAAATGTCAAATAGAATATTGACGTGCTATCCAGATGATGGAATTTATTTGACACAAGAAGTCAAAAAGTGTCATCGTTAGTCATCCTGCATACCTATAAATCGATTCGTCACCTTGGTTCGAGCTCAATAGTTCTTTTCGCGGATGATCGTTTTCGTTTTCTTTTTTTTCTTGGGGGGGGGGGGCAGTTTATGAGCCAGTAACCACCCTCCCCAGTCCCCCAAACAACAATTGTTGACAAATACTGTGATGGCCTAAAAAATGCCCTCAATTGTGTAACGTAGGGAAGAATGAGGTAAGTTGAGCCGCTTTTTGTTTTTCGTAAGCTACAGGCTAACTTACAGATCATTTTTCTGCGTTTACGGGTTGGACGGACAGAGTGGTCATTGCGCATGTAATGGTGGCCAGAAATGTTTCATACCGCTTATTTTTGTACTGAAAGGCTACGTCAAGAATCATCTTGCACGTTGCTCATCTTACCCCATGGGCGGAGTAAGTTGAGACACGTCGTGGGGAAAGTTGAGCATGAATAGAAAAAGCGAATCTCTTCTTTTCCCGGGCGCGGCGAAGAGTGGGCTCTTTTATTTACTCCATGGCATACATACTTATGGCAAAGATTTTTTTCCTCCATCAAAAAGTGACTGTTTTAAGCCTTCCAATAACTCGTCAAGTTTTCTATCACGGAAGAAATCATTTTATCCTTCAGATAATCTGCAAATCACTTACAACTTGTGTAATCAACAAAGAAAAACAATTTCC
This sequence comes from Amphibalanus amphitrite, assembly GCF_019059575.1. NCBI lineage: Eukaryota > Metazoa > Arthropoda > Thecostraca > Balanomorpha > Balanidae > Amphibalanus > Amphibalanus amphitrite. Next base: position 132,466 of record NW_024882765.1, on the reverse strand, counting down.
AACCATTTTTATTCAGCAGAAACAAGCGCAGCTCAGTTTGGTTTTCGCCAGCGGAGACAACAATGGCTTATCCGGCTCATCTTCCCCTAGGTGAAAATGGCTCATCTTGCCCCACCCGTGGCCATTTTTGATTAATGACACCCGCTAAGGAAAATAATCATGCACCGCAGATAACAACCATCTCATTTTAAAGGCAAAACATGTCTTAGTTATCAGGGGCGATACCACATGTTACCGGGTGCTGAGCGTGAGAACGTTGCCGTCTCAACGTGAAAGACTGCAGCATCGTAAGCGAACGGCACATGGAAGCTCAAGTCAATTTAGCGCCATAGGAGCTGAGAAACATGGGGTGGCTAAACTTGCCCCTTGGCTCATCTTACCTCACTCTCCCCTATTTGGGGCTCTCAGCCTTGATTCGTTAAAGTTATTCGTCTGTTCATTATAAAGATCTGTCAAATTTGCCGTATCATTAAACTTTTATTGAGTTTGTATTTCACACTTATCTAAAATGAATAATGTTGTCACTGGCTTCTTTTAATGGAATTGGATGGTCGCATGAATGAACGAATGAATAGCTCCATTTGAGCATCAGCTGAAATCAATCCTAAAATTTAATCTACCAGTCTGCAATGAAAAGGTTTAAAAACCAGTGCAAGTTAGGTGCAGTTTCTAATCTATCCCGTTTTTTATTAAGTGTCTCATAGCTCCTTAATCTTCAGCCGCTTCTCTCACGATTCATTTTATGTGGTGCTTACATTGTTCAAGAAGTTATACATAGTATTCGAGCTCGTTGGTCTTAAAAACTGCTATCGAAGTAAATTAAAGTGCTTCGGGCTTGGGCACTTAAAAACCAATCGATATTTAACCCTCACCTATTTAGGCATTTCTTTTCAGCGTCTTACATGTAGCGGAGGGGCGTAGAAACCCTCAGCCATTCGGCCCTTGATAAAAAGAGCCAGAGCTTCGCTGAAAATTAAAAAAGAGCGAGCTGCTCGTGACGAGAGAAATCCGATGATTTGAGAGTCCTGGTCATCGCTGACGAGACAAAGCCAGTTATTTTTATGTCCTGGTCAATGCTGAGATCCTAGGTCACTGGTTGACCTCCCAGATCAGGTTAATAACCCAAAAGCACGGAAAATTGGGTCCTGCTAGAATTTCTACAAGTAAAGTTTGCTGGGACTTGGCTTGCTTCTGACTCCGAATTTGCACTTGCTTTGGTCAAAGATGATGTATCAAAGCATTTGGGGTTGGACGGGTCACGCCAGATCACCCATTAGTCGTTCTGCCGGCTATCCATAGAATGTTAACCAGCACTTACAGCCTTGCAACATATTGCATAGGCACTATAACTGATACCTAAGTATGCCTAGTTTTCAAATGCTAAAATGGGTGCTAAATTTCAAACCAACACTTCCTAAAAACCACAGTAAAAAGGTGTAAATTTAAGGAAGTTAATCGAGATCATTTCAAGTAAATGACCTTAACCTGAGTTTCACGTGACCTTGGCACCCACAACAACCAATGAGACAAACATTAGATGGTATATTTCACATGTTGTCACGTTGCTAATCAAGAAACGACTATGGAAACGCACAGAAGATGTGCGCTGACTTTCAATTGCTATTCTGGCCTGACACGATCTTGAGAAAAATAATCACAGGTTAAAGGTAATTTGGTTCAGGGATTTAAAATTCTCAGACAAGATGCAAAAATGATAAGGGCTATTTAATTTTCCGGGGAGTTGTAAATTTGATTAACTCCAGGGCACCAAAGAATCGTCACAATCCTTCGCTTTGCCGCGATTTATTGGTGAAAAACAGGGGGCGCGGTCTACTTGCCTCTACTTATATGTGTGGTGAGGGCTAATATTCATTTTATCTGTGTTGATGAATGTGGAACAATTTCTATATGAACTGAGACCAGTCCATATGAGTATGTTTTTCTCACGGACAATGACAATATAAAAACAATACGAATAAAATCAAACGTTTCGGACAACAACGTGCCTTCGTCAGTGGAGAAAAAGAAGTGTATAGGTTTAACATCGATGAGAACTAAATGCGGCACCATCTCGGTCTGGCCAGCCGGGTTGCCGATAAAATACACAAATGTTTATAAGCTTCCATGATGTGCTTTAAAACTGCTGAAAATATATCTTTTAAAAAATAAAGATAACTACTTCATCGATTTTATCGAAAGAAAACATGTATGCCTAATTACTTATTTCTTGCCACTGACGGAGGCACTTTTTTGTACGAAACGTCTGGTTTTATTCGTATTGTTATTGTATTGTCATTCCCTGTGAGAAAAAAAGGACAACTCTTCAGTTAGTAACCATAACAGCGAAACGGCTTATTGTAACACAATTCACTGTGTATACGAAACCTATACTAAGTCCCTAAAGGCTAAAAATAATTATATTTACAACTTTTAACCCTCGCCCGCACATGCCATTTTCCCATCCTAGAACGCACATGCAGGGGGGGGGGTGGTTGCCACCCCCCCCCCCGCGCCATTTCGTTCCTGTTGGAGATAGAGCTTAGCAGTAAAGACCAAAAAGATTCTTTGGGAAGAGACGAATCCAATGATACCCAGTTTTACCTTCTCAGGTCAGTCATTGACCTTCCAGGTCAGGTCAAACTAAAAAATGTTGCTGTTTTGGGTCACCGTTGGATATCAAGTGCGCTGCTTATCAAATACCGATGACGATGCTGTTTTCTGGTGCCAAGCCAGCTAGAACCTCTTTGTCACACTATCCGACCAGAATTTTGCTGCTGAGGTCATTTCAGGTCAAGTTAGGTCAAGGTCAATTATATGTGTTTGTATGTCTGTGTGTGTCTGTGTGTATACTGATGTGTGCACCGATTGTTTTTGGGTCCATATCACATGAAATCATGATCTGAGAAGCTTTCACCAAAAATGCAGTCAAAAAACTTCACAAAAAGTAAATTCAGCTTGCCTAAAGCGCAATTATCTTAGATGACCTAGGTTGACCTTGACCCTGACCTTGACCCCTGTACATCGTCGAACAACATGTTCCATGATAGGTTGGAGGTAAGACTGGCAAAAAAGGCCGAAATCAGGGTGTCAAAAGCTCACAAGGCCCATGGCAAACGCAAGATGTTGAGAATTGGCCATTTGGGTCATGACATGACCTGAAAAACAAGGTCATATCTCCGAAACCAAAAATTACAGAAACTTGAAATTTTCAGTGGACATCAAGAAAGGATAGACGAGCAGCTATACGAAAAATCAGCTTTCTAGCTCTAAAAATGTTGAGTGCAGAGCAGAAAGACTGCCGGGGGTGGCAACCACCCCCCCCCCCCATGTGCGGGCGAGGGTTAAACAGATACAGGTTATACAGCTTGGGCATACAATTTTTGTTTCTGCATTAAGATAATATTAATTTATCTCCGCAGAATATGGTAAATTAGTGCCATGCTGAAGTTCGCTTTCGGAGCGTCTCCTCCAGGCATTCCACAGCTCTCGTGCCATTTTGGATCACGGAACATGGCTGGGCGCAGGACAGGTCGTCTGCGAGCTTGGACGGACCACGTGACCACCTCCTCCACTCCCCCTCACTCCCGTCCCCTTCCCCAGCAGGGCGTCCGATCTAACCGCGCCCCAGGCAGTCGGCTCGGTCCGACCCTCCCCATGGTCGAGCCACGGCCCGGTGCCGCCTGGGTTTGTGCCGGGTGCAAAACTGGAGCAGTAACTAGCGCCGGAACTAGTAGTCAGCACGACCATCGTCAGATGGCAGGAGTAAATGGAATAAGCGGTTCCAGGTTTCAGAAGGAATGGGGCAGGAAAAAGCGCTGAAAACAATGTTTTGCTGATATAGCCATAAAAAGTTCACTGGATTAGGAGAGCAGCACATCAGTTTAAAGCCCTTCAGATGGTTGTTTTAATAAGCACACAATCATTTCCCAATTCGCCTCCAACGGTGTCACAGGCAAAGAATACGCTGAAATACTAGTGTGTACAGAAGCAACTGCGGGTCCCTGTACCAGCAACCCTCCTCTCCTAGCCACGCCTCCATGCTGGAGTTGGCAAGGCGGTTTTGGACAAATAACGGAAGCCCAAAAGCAAGTGATGATCGCTGTGTTCGGGTCCAAACAACAAACGGTTCACTTGTTTTGTCTACAAGGATGTTAAGTACGCATAGGTATGTAAAAACCCTCATGTACTCCGCCCCGCTGCCTGCGCCAATTCAGGCGACATTGGCCCAATTCTCACGACGTTGGGTCGTTTCCCAGTGGTCAAGTTATCAAGTTCACAGTCTGGGAACTCACTATTTGCTGATTATGTGACCGGCTGTGTTCCGTCTATATGGAAAAGTGGAGCACCGAAGCCTTGCTTATATGAATTCATTAACACATTTTCTATAAAAAAAACTAAAACTAAAATGCAATTGATGTCAGGCGTGTCCATTTCCGTGAAATGGCGTTAACAAAAAATGTATGTTTTGTAGAGCAAAAAAAAAAAAAAACAAGCTCATCACTGTTACTCCCAATCACACCTCAGACCAGACTGACTGCATCGGTCTGTGTTGATTGGACCACAAATTGGTCCCGGCTTTAATTGACAGCAAACAGTGTTCCAATAGGTGACACGCCAAACTTTACTTCTCGCTAATAGTTGACCTGCCAAACGGCCCTGTTTCCCAATCACTTATAATCTGTCCAAAGGTTTGCTTCCGCTTGACATTTAACCTGTCCAAAGGCTCAGGCTCGCTCGACATTGAACATTTCCAAAGTATCCCTCCCTTCGATATTTAACATTCCCAAAGGATTGCAATCGCACTTGCGTTAGACCCGCCCAGAGGTTCACCCCCACTTACGTTTGACCTGCTGGATGAGAGCTCCGGCCGCCATGAAGAGCTCGGTGCTCTGCAGAGGTGCGTACCGCTCGAGCACCGTGCGCAGGATTCGCAACACCTCGCCGAGACGCTCGTGGGCCGCCACGCGCAGCGTTTCCTGCTTATCTGTCGGTGAAATGTAAAGGGAACGGGGTTACTTGATGGGCAGACAGTGAACTCTTGGGTCATCAGGTTTGTGGTCACAGCAAACGAACTATAGATTGTGAAAAAATATGTACCGAAAACTTGTACACAGGTTGCAGCTACGTTCGATCTTTTGTCGTGTGCAGGTTGTGGTGGATGCATTCCATTGATCATGTTAATTTTTAACCAAATTTATTAGTCTCTCTTTTACAAACGCTTCCTACTCTTCGCTATTAGTCATCACCGGCCGCCTCAGCCTCCCCAAGGCCGTCAGTGCTGTGGGTCACTGAGTAATCGTTCCAGTGAACCACTACCTCCAGCCAAGGCGGCGGGGTCGGCCGCTCGAGTGACCTATGGAGGAATCTCGGAGACCGGCGTTAATTAACCAGGCGCGCTCGGTCAGCGCAATTAGCTGGCCACATACCGCCCCGGGCGGTGGTAATTGGACCACAGATTGTCCCCGGCTCCAGCTGACAGAGCTCAGTGCTCCCGACAGCCGGCGCGCGGCGGAACACAGCAGCAACTGGAGCCCCGCTGGAGTGGGTGTTTGATACGACAATTTGGACATGCATACAGGCATTATAATCGCAAGCTTTCTATAACTGCATCCGCGTTACATGTAAAACCGTTTATGGCGTATTCTGCGTCACATGGTAGGTTTCAGACATTGTGTTTTGGCGTCAAAATAACAGTTGATGGCTCAAAACAAGTTTGCGACAATTATAATTTCTACGATATTCAACAGCCAAACACATAAATAAAATGTACTTGCACTCTTGGCAGCTGGGCGCATTTTTCGACCAAAGGCAATCATGGTGTGCTTGGGATCTTGCTTATCAGTGTGGGTACGTTTCTTCGATGAACCGATCGATGATCAATGGAACATCATTTGTAACATTGAAAGTCCAGGCATACCTATAGACATGCAGATACATACATAGGTGTGGCATGCTGTTTGTTGCCTCGACTCTATAACAATACAAGTGTTCAGAGAGACGGACGTGGCTCGCACCTGAACACCCATCTGTCGAGATGTCGCCAATTTGCGTCGAGAGGAGTGCGTTACATAACTGCAGCGCGTGTAGGCGCCTCCGTCGGCCGTCGCTCCGGGAGTACCGGGCCGCGGGCGTCGGCGGCAGGCCGGATCTATAGGAGGAACTGCGCGCGGCATTGAACCGACTCCGGGCGGCTGTCGGAGCCGACGGGCGGGCGTCGAGCGTGCTAATCAGACCGGCTGATCGGATCGGTTTGGAGTGTTTGGTATCCGCCGCAGACACACACCTCTCGGGAGGGGCAAGGTGGGAGATCGGAGAGACGCTCGAATTGACCGAAAACAAGGCGACCGACATCTCAAATAGGACGTTTACTGGCTTGAGTTTACATGAACCAGCAAGACGAACGGACGAACGGCCAGGCGGATCAGTAAGACGAACTAAAAGTAACAGCTTGCAGCGGAGACCAATACTGGAAGTAGTGGCGAGAACGATTGGCGATCAGCAAAGACCGAATCTCAAAAGTTGTCGGTCACAGCCGAGATCGAGCTTCTAAAGTTATCTATTACAACGGAGTCAGTGCCGCTAAAGTTGTCGGCCTCAGCGGATGCTCGCAGTAAACGGAGGTTATAACAGACGTCCTCTGACCTCTGCTACATAGGATCTTTCCCTAAAAATACGATATCAAACAAAACTTTTGTCGTTTTCTTTAAATCAAAATTGTGTATTATACCATATATCGCCCTTGTTTGTAAGAACTGAGTAGTAAGACGGTTGAAACCCAAAATAAGCCGATTTTCTTCGGATATTTATCGCCCCAGCGAGCTCCTTCCAACTTGCTTGAATGATCATAAGCCTTTTTAATTTCTCAGAGCGTTAACCCGCGCCCCGCTGGGCTATTCAGCCATACGCGCCCTGCTGGGGGGGGGGGGGGGGGGGCAGATTCTGCCCCCCCTGTCTAACTTCCGAACCGATGGTCGTAGAAAGACGGGGAAAACGGCAATCGAAAGCTCTCAACAAGGCGGATCTTAAGAGCCCAAATTTTTTTGCTTAAGTAGGTCAGAGGTCAGGTCAAGGTCAGGTCAAGGGTACAAAATGCAAGTTCCTACAGTATCGGCCTTGCACCGTAGTTGCCGAAGAATGGACTGAGACTGATTGCCCAAAACGTGTTCTTAGACTACCAAGACAATATTCGTTGCACACAATGTCATTCAAAGGTCAAGGTCAAGGTCAGGTCAGGTCAGGTCAGGTCACCAAAAACAAAATATAGAAAAGGGCATGTGCGACACATGTTTTATGGGTCATTTTACTCATGGAATTCAATAGGCACACTCAATAAGTGATATTGACCACCTCTGGATGAATTTCAGGTCGAGGTCAGGTCAAGGTCAGGTCAAGTGAGGTCAAATTTTGAAGTTGGTTGTTTAGGCCTAAAAAGGTGTCTATCCGATGCAGTTTTTCACGGCGAATCGAATGGTGCTATTTTTATTTCCGTACGAGGTCTAGAACTTCCAAAAAAATCATTTTTTTAAAATTTCTGTGTGTCGTGACGTCATAAAATTTTGAATAACTCCCACATTTTTGAACCGATTCTTCTAAAAATTGGTATGTAGGTGCACATAGACCACTTCTTTGACATATATTCCGGTTTTTTCGATAAACTCAAAATTTTGGATTTTATAAATATTTTCCCAAAAAAGTCAGTTTTTTGGAAAAATTTTGGCCAAAATCCAAAATTTTCAAAAAACCGAGATAGCCATTTGATAGACAAAGCAGAATCACGTATAACCTTTTTGTTACGTCTTGATTCCTTTAAAAATGAAGAAGTTAGCGGCGTTTGAAATGTTGCCGTTTTTTAGGCGAAAATGGCGAACATGACGTCACTAAAACGGCAATTTCTCAAAATTGGCGAAAAACGGGAGGGGGGGCAGATTCTGCCCCCCCCCCCCCCCAGCGGGGCGCGGGTTAAATGTGGATAACCGAATCAGAACATTTCAATCAACGATGAATTAAATCGGATCTTCTCTTCAGTTCGGCAGTTCAGCACAGAAGCTTTGTCATTGGTTTTGCTTTCTGTCCGATGAAGAAAACACGTCCTGAAGACTGATAGTTACCTAGCAGAAGACTGCCAATTTTTTCTTCACTGTGTTAAGCAGGCAATTAATGTTGGTACCTACACTACAGACCAAAGGCGGTCTTTTGCCAGCTCCAGCCAGGGCGACTAGTGATCGAAGTTGATCTCGTCTGGTTAAATTTGATACAAAAATCTTACAAAAACAGTGTCATTAGGTATCCAAAATAATTGTAAGGGAACAGTCACTAGCATTGCCTGGTGCGGTTGAATGATATTCAATTCATATGTGATTATTTTGCCATGATGTAATAAGAACTCTGTTGTTGTTGCTACGTCATATTCAATAGTTTCAACCATTATAAATAATAATCTAACTACTTAGAGAAGTAGTAATGCTCGTTGGTTCAATTGAGCCTGGTGTGATTTGTTCAGCATTCCTGTTAGTTGGAAGCGCAATGGAACAAAGGGTAGGTATTTAAACGTCTATGCACATAGGTATGTTTAAAATGTTCGATGTTGAGTCTACCGTCGCCATTTTAATTCAACAATCACAAACAATGGCATGAAAACTCCTGTCAAAGAAGCACCCCCAGCAGCCTAACCTCACGGAGTTTCGATGCCGTCTCCGGTCAGTGCCTCCGTTCCGTGGAGTCCTGGTGGGCCGGGCGGTGGGGAGGGGGAGGAGGGAGGGGGGGGGGGGGGGCGCCGACGGCCACAAGGTCGCCGGTATTTTTGGCCGCCCATTTGTGGGTCAGGTGCGGCGCTCGCGGGGCTCGGGCGGCGCCACCCACGCTACGTGGACAGCGGCACGTCGCCCTTCCAGCCCCTGTCTGCAGACAGTGCCGGGAAACCACCGTCTCCCGCCCGACCGCGACCGCGCCCCGACCGCGACCGCCGACCGACAGCCGACACCCGACCGCGGGCCGGCCCATTTCCTGTCTGGCACCGTCGAGACGCACCCTTTGGAGAAATGTTTCGTCAGATGTAAGCCTGCAGAGTGGTCCGGTGATGGCCTGCTTTGTCCCGGTCCCGGTCTGCCGCTGCCCCGTCACGACCGCAGCTGACGGCGGTCGGATGACGTCTGACGTCTGATGTCTGACGACCGACGGTTGATGGTTGACGGTTGACTATTGACGACCTAGGATTGATGGTTGACGATTGATGGCTGACGACTGACGACGGCCACGCTACGATTCGATGTCATATGCGAATGATAAGCTATAGTGTTCTTGAATATCTTGGGACATCGACAGTCGACTTTACGAACAAATCTAGCGGCTAGCGCTTTAAAAAATTGTGAAGCTGAGGCCTCATTCATAGGAGAGGGGCGAGAATGTGAGATGAGCGAAGGACGGACTGCATTCTGACCTTGAGAGGTCAGAGGGAGCAGGACGGAACTGTGAACAAGGAAGGGATGGGTTCGTCAAGTCAACACAGAAAGGCAGGACTGTGAGGTAAGAACCTCAGAGGGGAGGGATGGACAGTGAGGTCAGCACCGAGGGCAGGACTGTGAGCTCAGTGGTGGACTGTGAGGTCAGAGGGGAGGGGTGGACTGGACAGTGAGGTCAGCACCGAGGACAGGACTGTGAGCTCAGCGGTGGACTGTGAGGTCAGCACAGGGGGTGGGACTGTGAGGTCAGCAGCGAGTCTGTGAGGTCAGAGGGAGGGGTAGACTGTGAGTTCAGCGTTAGAACAGGGGGTGAGACCTAGGGGCCGAGGGGTGGGTCTGTGAGGTCGGATGGGAGGGCTGAAGATCAGCGAAAAGGGATGATCTGCGAGGCCAGCTAGAAGGGATGGGGCGGCGGGGTGCCAGCCCCGGAATAGTCGCCGTCACCTCGGGCACCGCTCTATAAACGATCCGCGGCGCCGCGCGCGCTGCACGGACAGGTGGCGGTGACGTCATTGGACCAGCCGTGACGTCATCGGACCACCTCGGCTTCCGCCCCTGTCTGGTCAGAGACCTCGGCAGGGCGGCGGCCAACGCGTGACAGCAGGCTTTGTGGTTCATGGCCATTAGATTTAAACACTGAACTGGTCTCCAAGATTAAGTCCAAAAAAGCTCCCGCCCTAAAAAAAAGTTTCCGCCGCCTAACCTTAGCTTGAAAGGCGGGACATTTTTACCCTTGGATTAGTTTCTGGGAAGGCGTGTGAATGAGGCATGAACACATGCAGGATTTTTTATGTTTAAGGCCTAAGTGTCAGGTCATTTTTGTGACATTATCATTATATATAATAACTACTCATAGGTTTGTAAGAAAACGGAGCCTGATTCGGACGAATGCAACGTCACCATTAAAGGTAAATATCTCGCCTTTATAAATAAAAGATAATCTTTTTTGTTAAAAACTGAATTAAAAAAGCTACCGTGAACAAATACTACACATTCACTTAGTGGGCCAGTGAAAAGACTTGTTAAGCGACAAACATCTTGGATGTTTCTATTGACAGCACGCATGTGCTACTAACTAACATGACCTTTTCAGAACATACCTATCATGAGGCTGACCTAAGACCTTTGTTAATGTAGTTGTTCACTCGACTCGCAAGTGTCGCATCCATTGCACGTATACTTCTAAGCGATCACCTATTACCTTGTTCGAGATAATTCACAAAACAAAAACATTATTTTCGTCGCGTGACCTGACACCTAGAGCTCCAAGCAACGCAATCATGCTCTAAACATCCCGCTCTCGGCCACAAACCGTCCGCCAACCGCCGTCCGCACGACTTGAGGGCGTCATACGCCGACACCACAAGCCACCATCGATCTGAAGCGTCGTTCTGCGCGGTACAGACAGGCCGGTGTGTGTTGTGCCCATCGGCGGTCGGACGGGGTACACCGACGACCCGCCGGCTGCCGAGGAAGGTAGCTCTATTGCTGAGAACAGGTCGGAACAGCGATATGACGATGATAGAAGGCCAATAAAAGGCCTGTGTTAGGACTGCAGCTGGCTTTTGATAGAACATGCATTGATGCTTCCAGGATGTTTTCTTTTGACAATGCAATGGGCAGAATAGAACGTCCATAACATGTCCCAGAAAGTTTCGATGGCTTGTCTCTCTCTAAACTCCCAGAAGTATTCACATGCGTTATGCTCGAGCCAATTGTGTGTAGCAATTGGCCAGCTCACGTCCCCGCCCGGTCGGCAGTGCACAGAGGTGAGGTCCCTGTCGTAAATACCCGCAGCTCCGACGGACGTCACCTGACGCGTCTCCGTATAGCCGGCAGTGCGCCGGTGTGTGTTTTATTTTGGTGCGCGCCGCGCGACCGGGGTGCGTCGTCACTCGGCGCGCGCTCGCCGGTATTGCCGCACGGCGCGCCGGCTGATCAATACGGGACGGGTGGCGCACGGCGGCGTGTTGTGGCGCGGTCAGCGGCAACAGCGGCGCGCCTGTTTGCTGACTGGACGCGGGCAAACAGAGGTCAGCGCGCGGCCTCAGGTGACTGCCGCCGGCCGTCGCCACATCGGCACCCTACCCCGTGCTCTGTGTGCATTGCAGTCAGTCATGGCCGGGCCGAACCATGCAATGGACACACGGGAGGAGCACAAGACCATAGAATTGCTAGGGACCAGGAAAAAGAGAATTAGCATGAATTCGAGAACATGATTGTCTTCCGTACGGACAGCGGCGACAAAGAGCGACGGCACCCGTAGCCGGCACGGCGGTCCTAGCGCGGTACGGACCATCCGTCCCCGGTCAATATGAGAACGACGCAGCGTCAATTATCAAACTCGTCCGACCAGAGAAAATTAGCGGGAGTGACAAACGTCGTCGACGTCATAGAATGGTTTGATTTCATTTCCACGGTAATATACATATCTACCTAAGCCTGCAGTGACCTAATTTCGGTCTTCTCCCTGAAAAGATTTCGCTACGGCGAATCGAATAGGTCGTTTTCTCGCACACGAATCTCACGTTCACAACCCACTCTCAAGATAGATGGAGTGGCAAGTGGAGCTATCTCTCGCACAATCTGTTGATTTCACTGAAAGGAATTGCAATGTTCAACATAGCACACCGGTTCAACAGCACAGGGACTTACCTTTATCTGGGTGGAAGATGCGTCGCAGCTTCCCGAGAGCCTCTTTGAAGGCGCGCACATCGTGGGTGAGTGCCACGATGTCCTCCTGTTCGACCAGGTGGGAGTCGGCTGATCCCTCGCTGCTGATACTGTGCAGCGACACACTGCAACACAGCATGACAAAATACTGTCAGCGAACACATTAATTCCTGCATGGTGAACATAAGTGCAACAATGATGCATACTAAGGCGGGACGCAGTGAATGAACTGGCCCCTCCACTGCAGGCTTAACCATCGCAAAACTAGGCACAATCAGCCGGTCAGTTCTCACAAAATTTTCCGACTTGCAAAAAGAAGTAGGTAGAGCATAATGTTGTTGTCCATTCATATCACATTTATCTAACAAAAAGAACGGAAAATTCAGAGGGTGAATAATGGGGACGTATCAGAACATAATGGGATCGGATCAGCAATACACACAGTTTGCGCCTTTAACTATAATATATTGGGCCTTTCAAAGGCCTCTTTGAATCATCTTGATTGTCATCTTCGATCAGTCACATGGGCAAGGCTGCTGAAGCATGGATCTATCGATTGTTAAAATTGGATTGACATAATCATTATCATAAGCACACCTTCCTGTTATCTTTCCGAGAAATATTTTCAGCGACGAACAATCAATCACATGCTTGGATGGTCTTTATTAAGTGGCGGCGAGATTTAATGAATAGTTAACAGTTCCGTGCAAACCCGGAGATTGATTATGCCTCCGCTGGACAGATGTTGCCGAATCGAACACTCGACACTGATGTGGGTTGATTTGATCAAGCGCTAATGCAGATTCACTTTGACCAAGGACCAAGACGCGGTCCAATGGACAGATGAATGGAAAAATGACCGACGGGATTGCCACTGGTCTCAAGGTCCATGCCTCAGGTGCTATGTTATGCAGAACATGATAAGCCCTAAGTTTGACGTTTATTTTCGCTTGATGAGAGCACATCATAAGTAAGCAACGAAAAACACGTTTATAGCTTCCAAAGATAACAAGATATCAGGTCCATAGGAAAAGGTTGTGTCAGACGAAAACATCGTTTCACAATGTATCCAAAGATGAAGTTTCAGCTCCTTGAAATTTCGGTTGCTTTTGGTCACAAGTCCAGTCCCCCTGGACATACAAAGTAGGTCACGGTCCCTCCCCATCCCTCTGGATCCCGTGACTGGTCAGGGAAGCTGCTCGGCGCTCACATGATGTGTCGGAATGTGCTGCAGGGGTGCCGGGGCGTTTGGGATGAATGGGCCGTGTGCTGCACAGCTCGCCTGCCAGGAGGACGGAGTGTGAGGCAGTTGGCGGCTGGCCGGCCGGTGACAGGTGCGAGACAGCTCACCCCATTCGCATTCCACCAACCCGGTCAGCCAGAGCGCTGACTCAAAACTTACCTTGACTGAGGACTTTAAAAAGAAAAATACAGGACTGCATTGCAATCCATATAGCTGCGGATACGCATGGTCACTATCGTAATTGGCTTTGGACATTGGATAACATTTATTTCTGAACGCAGCTCAAATGCAAATATTATACCTACCGCGGTTTTTAGCTGACCACTATATAAGACTTAATGATGCCTTTGAAATTGATATAGGAACTCGAGGGTCGAGATATTGATGAGTCGCGAAGGTGGTCTGTGACGTATGTTAAATTCAAGACACCAATATTTAGCATCCTACAGCAATTCCGCGGAATAATAAAATGTTCGCTGAACAATAAACTTTGGACTGGTTTACATTCGCACAATGTCGCTAAGTTGGAAGAAAGACATTTTAAATGAAAATCTCGAGTCTTTAGGTGAATGTGGTTTGCTTATTATAATCGCTGACGTGGCCCTCGGTATATCGCTCGAGTCGATAACGGTCCATCAATCCCCCTAAAAAGGTATAAGGCACTGTACAGTTTATCTTCGCTTTATCTCGAAACGTTCGAGAGGCTCTTGACATTGTTGACATTGGTTAAGTGTCGAATGTTAAGAGGTTCCTGGTGTTCAAGACCTCACCTATAATGACAGGCACAACAAGTGTATAGTGATACAAAAAAAAAATAGGAATTATTTATTGTTATTGAACTACCTTCCGATGTTAAAAAGCTTTTATGTATGAAGCTGCATTGGGTTATAATGATCAACATCGTTCGTACCTCAATAAGAGCGTTGAAGCATTCTACTATATTTTTTATAGTCGGAACTGTTTAATACAAATTTTACATCATAGGTCAAGGTATGTCAGCAAAAACAAAAACCAACCAACTAAAACAAAAGCTTTAACCGTCTTAATGATAGAGTATCACAAGCATAAAGCACGAGCAGATAGTCGCTACCAGTCCGCCTGCTCTGACGTTCTGCCCCGGGCCCGACTTGCCTGCGCCCGATTTGAGGATATCTGCTGCGGCGATCGAGACCGACTCCTTTTGCGATGCAGCGGCACCAGTCCGCTGCCACACTTCGCTGTCCTACCACTGTTCTGTCTCGGCCATTCCAGCTTTTGGCACAGATTGGCGTCGCTTGAGTCGTGTACCCGAGATCCAGCGACTGGACGCCGCGCTGGCTCCACAAGAGCCCCAACCGCGACATGTCTCGAGCACCACTCGCTGCCAACTGACCCGACCCGACCCGACCCGACTCGACCCGACATGGCTGACCCGAGGCGGTTCATTCCCGAACGGTTCGGTGGGCGGTGTCACTCAGACCTACAACTGGAGGTGCCTGAAGATACTGACGCTTGGTAAGTAGTAGGTATGGCTTCGTTCAGCGTATGCTTTTACCCAATTGCGGAATAGTATCTATTTATCCCAGTGATATCAGTATATGTCCATCCTACCCATATTTAGTATTCATAACGACTTTATATAGCAATGATCTGAGACGAAGTAAAAATATTTTCCTGTAATAATAAATAAATTATTTATCATTCAACTATTTTAAATGGCATGCCCCCGGCACCGTCAGAAATCGACGAAAATTTGTGTTTTTTGAAGAATAAAAAGAAAACTAAACAACATTTATATGAAAACTTTGTTTTAAACTACGCAGCAGTGCGTAAGGAACCGAAATCCGATGAGTTCTTGGATTTTGGAGAAACTTTTTGGCCACCCCGCAGCGTCCAAGATTGTCTTTCTGGATCCGCCAATGGTTTTCTTTATAGATCATGTCTGTTCACATCTCTTCCTTCAACAAGTTTGCCTGCACACTGATTTGTTCTTGCTCATTATGCATAAAGAAAGAACTTGAAATATAATGTATAGAAAAATCGGTCATGTTTAAATGAAATTACACAAAACCCGCATGAAGTCCAACCGGCGGCATTATGTCTGTCCTGTCCTTTTGAGACGATCAATACGGCAGCACGAGACGACATTCCAGTGTCTGGTATAGTTTGGCTACCATCCAAGAAATTCAAGGTATGAAGTGTTCAGAAGAGACTTTGCTGCTCTGTCAATACAGTAACGAGCGGCCTGGATAGGGAACCGACTCAAAGTTAACTGAAGGAGGGTCACGCAAAGGTTACGTTTTCTGTCGCAGCTGGCACGCGAATGCGATCGCAGGAAAGCTGACCACGCAATCAAGAGAATGGGCCACTAAGTGCGCTGGCTGGCTGATTACAAAGTAATGATGATAAATGAGCTGGAGCGCATTCAGCAAAATAATATGCCGAATGTAAGGAGCCGGCAATAAGCGCCATTATGGTTGAACGTGGAGTTGCCGCAAATACATGCAAACAACCGGGAGACGCTAAACGGAGCAAAAACGTGTGTTGGTATGAGCTGAATAACGTTCTAAATAATCAATTAATGGGAAAATTATTCACCTTTCCAGACAAATTGAAATTCGATAGCTACCTATTGGATTAAGGCATTCTTGAGCCATTCTTGATCGCTTACTCCTGTTTCTAAAGAGTGGGATAAGTGATGGCAACGCCGCCCACCCCTGACATCCTTTATACTTCATGACACCCAGTACCCACACCCAGAAATGTCCCAGCAGCAGCGCTCTCTCCAAAGTGGCCGCGCAAGGACACACCGGAAGCGGACCCACAGGGAGCGCGCAGCGACCGGAAACAGAGGGTCGCCGCCCCGGAAGTAGGCTTCGCAGGGCGATTGGGCGCCGACCGAGCCCCGATAGGTCCGATCGGTGTCTTTGACAGGTGCCGCCAACGGAACCGTAATGGGCTGGAGGGAAAGAGAGGTGCGTGGAGAGGGCTTGGAGACGACAAGCGGTGGAGCGAGATAGCTTGCCGCACTTGTGCCGGTGACCTGTGGTTCCTCTGGTCACCCACCTGTGGTTTCTCTGGTTGGCCACCTGTGGTTCCTCTGGGACCTGTGGTTCCCATGGTATCCCGCCTGTGGCTGCTGCTCATTTCGAGGCTGGTGGGGCTGTGATTCCTCTGCTGGGACCTATGGTTCCCCTGGTTACTTACCTGTGGCTGCTGCTGATGCCGAGGCTCGTGGCGCTGTGGTTACCCTGGTTACCTACCTGTGGTTGCTGCTGATGCCGAGGCTGGTGGCGCTATGGTTACCCTGGTTACCCACCTGTGGTTGCTACTGATGCCGAGGCTGGTGGCGCTGTGATTCCTCTGGTGCCTGCCGGGTGGAGTGACGCCGGCAGCCTCCATCACAGCGGCCAGGTCCTCGGCACTGCCCGGAGTCTGCCCGACACAGGGGGAACAACTCGAGTCACAAATACGTCAGCATGGTGCACCGTCACATGTTAGCAAGGTGAGCCGTCACACATGAGCACGGTGCACCGTCATGCTTTGAGCATTCAAACTTTATGTACTTTATGTATGTATGTACAATCAAATATTTACTGTTTAAATTGCAGACGTTCGGCGCGCTGGCATTTATATTGTCTTTGCATTTGTTTCTGCACATTCATATTACATGCTCCCATGCCAACGAGTCCAAAGCCGACGAATTAACGAGGTCTGGCAGAAGATGCTTTGATAGGGCAGTTAACCCGCGGGGTTGTGTTCCAATCGATAGCGTAATAGGTTCGCTCTCCTTCTGTCAGGCGAAGGTCGTTGGACTAAACTGAAATCAATAGCATAACGACACGTTGCGACGTGGCCGGCGACCTTTCTGGATTATGCCAGCAAGGTACTGAATTTCGTTGAGAGCATGAGCCACTCTACCCTATGAACCACTACCGCTCTTTTTCTATGTCTATAGTAAGGTGAAACACTTTCCTTTGTCACACTAGCACTAGTGTAAGGAGAACGAGGAATCAGCAGTTTCACGGCAACCCGGGACGGCACTACTGGACGCTGCAATCTCCAGATGGCATATCTCGGAATTAAGGTGGTCGGGAATGACGTTCCCGGCAGTCAGGGATGACAAACACCCACTGCCAATGGGTGGAGCGGGGAGATGCCTCCGCAGCCGGCACCGCCATCCGCACCGAATCTGTCCCCGGTGACCCGAGCAGGAGTCCGACCCCTGCCAAGTTTTCGGATGCAGTGTGGGAGGTTTTGATGACGGTCTGTCCATGTCACCCACAGTGGATAAGAATGGGGCTGGCCACTCCGGTAGCATTGTGTAGGTCAACATGACCTTATAAAGTACCCTGTCAACCACCGTGCTGCAAAATGTCAACATAGATGAAAAATATCGCCTTTCAAGATGAAGGTCGCGACTGTTTTGCCTCCGTCGGCAGATGACCGCGTCCTTCGTAAGTCTTTTCGTGGCGATTTATGACAACGTACACAATTGATAAATCGATCAGATGCAGTCAGACCACGGTGTGGTGATCCTTATAAATGAAAAGAAATGTCTTCGATACTGAGCATGTGGGAGGAAATCCCGGTAGGCATGGTGAGAAGATACTGCCTTGCTCACACCTTTCCACCAGGGTAGGCACGGCAGAAGAGCGGTGGCCCACCCAGACAGGCACGGTAAGTGATAAACCACCCGTGCCCGCCTCCAGCTCAGGGGACCGTGGCAGCCACGCTCCGATTAGCGCGGCTCGTTCATGGATGGATTTCTGGAGCGTTCCGGTTCACATCCCAGCCAGCAGACACCTGTTGTCTGGATCCAGAAAACTATGATACCGACACCACTGCTGACACCAATTCAACACGTATACTGGCAGTGGTAACGCTTCTCTTTGACCTTTATTCATGGTGTCGGAGAAGACGGAGCGGTATATGTAATGGGCATTCGATCGATTCTAGACAGTATGATAGACGTTTGTGCCCTTCATACGGAAATTGGACGTCATTCATGAGATTTATTAATCGCTATACACAAGTGCCGCATGACTTGCACGCATTTACTATATATAGCGCCGAAAGTAAATTTATTTGAAATATTCATTTTAGATGTGCCTTAGCCCTTAGAAGTAGGTACCAAGTACCCATGCTTGAAACAATTTTCCAAATAAGGTCATTTAACTTGGACGTTAGATAGGCAGATATCAATTGAGATGTAGATGATTATAGATTTAGAGCAACTTGTCCACTTTCAGTGGTCAGAGTAAGTTATAAACAACAGAATAACTCAGAGAAATGAAGATGGCTGATGTTTAATTTAGTAAAACTTGTCATAAAAATAAGCATTTATGACTCTCGCAACATAACGAGTTGAAATAGAGGATGAGGAATGGAAAGCTAACAATGCGCGGAAGGTAAATCGAAATATTCAGTGGCACCTACCGGCTGTCGAAAAATGGCGGTCGGTCGACGTCGCACCGCGTCGATATACAGCGTGTCCATCTTTCTACGACCTGATCAACTGCACAAGGCCGCTCAAGGCAACATCACGCCGCGGGTGGTGGCACAAGTTTTGGTACACCGACGAAGGTTGCCACCACCAGTCAAATCAGGCAATGCTTGGTAATATCACCGAGTGCTTTGGTTCAGTCAATGTTGGTCCACGCAGCGCCATTGTAGCGATAAGGGAGATGAGGCAGAGGCCAGTGATGTTACATGGATGTCTGGAGATCAAGCGGAGGCCCGTGGGATCAGGTGGAGATTGAATGGGTCAAGTGGTGGTATGTGTGCTCAAATGAAGGACTAAATAATTAGAGGAAGACCCGGGGCATTAATCGGAGGCCCGAGTCAGTGCAGAGTCCGTGGGGTTGGATGGGTTTTCGTGAGGACAGACAAATGTCCGTGTGGTCAAGAGAGGGTCACTTGAGTCAAGGAAGGGTCACTGGGATTAAGGAAGGGTCACGGGAATCACTAAGGTCACCGCAAGTGCCACTGGGGTGCCGCGGGTGACAGCAGCGCCGGGGGTCACGCCAGGTCGCGCGGACACCAGCAACAGGTCACCACCGCCGGCCGACTGAGGTGGCCGTCGGCCGGTCGTCGGGGCCGACGGCGCGCCGCGCAGCGCCGACGCGTCGACATCGACGCAGCTGGGGAAGGAAGGGGAGGGCCCAGCGGCGAAGTTGGCCGGGATGGGAGGACTGTACATGTGCTAAGCCATCGGCAGGTGTGTAATAGGGAGGTGTGAGGCGGGAGGAGAACGAGCACCGGATGTCACCGTAAAACTTCGAGGGAAGGCAGTGGGAGGATGTGGGCGGCGGTCACCCGTTCGCTGCTTGTGCAGCCTCTTCCGTTTCGTCACCATCCTACCGCCTCTCCTGGATACGAGCACTGACAGCCACTTAGCCAGCAACCACCCAATACCATTTGACCGCATCTGACAACTTCAAGATAACCGTTCCACCGCCACAAATAATTATAATCCACTCATCCCACTTACCACCATCCCGCCGCCATTATGACGAGCTATGACCGTCCCACCGCACCGCCACATGACCGTCCCACCGCCATATATGATATATGACCGTCCCGCCGCGCATATGACCGTCCCACCGCACCGCCACATGACCGTCCCACCTCCATATATGATATATGACCGTCCCACCGCGCATATGATCATCCCACCGTCCCATATGACCGTCCCACCACCTCATGCAACAATCCCACCGCTTATATGACCGTCCCACCGCCATATATGACCGTCCCACCGCCCATGCGACCATCCTTTGTTTTGTTGGGTTAGGCCCTTTCGGTCGACAAGACCATTGCAGAGCCGGAAGGATGATAGGAATTAGGGAGAGACATTGGTCTGGGCAGGCACCCTAGTGAGTCGCCGGGGCTGTGCCCGTCCAGAGGACAGGCCACCCAGCCCCAAGGCACTCACTGCACCCGGCTACGGGGTGCGCTCCCTCAGGAGCAGCGGTGCCGCTCCAAGGGAGCAGCCCGCATGAGATAAAGTTGCCTGTCCAGCCCGGAGGGGGGTTGCGGCTTGGAGGAGAAGGATTTCAGTATCCTGAGGATAGAAGCACGGATAGGTGCGACGGAATTCGGATGTCAAAAAGCGCAGATACTGTGAGCTGGTGGACTATACATAAAAGACTTACCTACTGTAATTACCGACTTAACATCGCGAAAAACGAGACATCAGATACTATCTGAAGACATGCTCGGCAGTCCAGTGTTTGATGTCGGTCAAAATAAGATCGGTCATATTGTCGGGTGCAAGACAATGTCAGATCTATAATGCTTTCAGATATCGGACACTTCTCGTCGAGGCCTTTGAGGCGCCAGAGCAAATGTCGGATAAAGATATCATCAACAATCGCTCACCTTGATACTGCAGTATTCGACACAATCGGCCACACTATCGCAGCCCAAATATAGTTCGGTACTCACCCATACAGTAGGCGTGTCTGCACTTCACAATGCATATCTAAGGCAAACATCTTATCCGCGCAGGCCTGCAGATGTTCATGTTGTCACTTGACACTTTCTAGCAATGGCTGTTCGACCGGGGTTTGGAAATGGCACCAAGGTGCAATGTATGCTGCGGTCTGCAAAAAGTTTCACTGCAAATATTTGCTTCGATATCGAGTTCCTCCGTTAGCTCTCCCTGTCAGCGCTCCATGGCGGCTCGACCAAGAGGAACTCGTAGTAAAGAGAAATGGAAGACTATCATAATGGCATGAAGATCAATCGAACTATGCCAGTGTGCCCCGTGGGGACCACACCCACACCACAAAGTCCCTCTTCCCCCCCCCCCTATCCGTCCATGGCCATGGCATTGGGCCGTCCCCGGCTCTTGGGACGCCGAATATGGAACCACGGACCCTCGTCCAGCATCCCCGCTGACCATTCCCTCGCAGCGGCGGCCTCACAGCACTATCCCGTGCCGATAGCCGCGAGCCCTGAGGACCAGGCCAGTGACAGAGCTATTTACTTATCCGCCACGGACAAAGAGCCATGTCCGTCAGCGGGCAAACAGTCGATGACGTCATACTGTTAATGTTGGCGACACTGCCGACTGTTGGCACTCGCCTGATGACGTCAGACAGTAGTTGCCAGTGGATCCTCGGCTGTGTGTGCACGGCACGAGTTGGTCACACAATCATGTTCATATATTTGCTTGGTCGGCAGAGTTGATAGATTCGTGTCGTATTGTACTTCCTTGACAGATGCTCATAGCTGCGCATGAGATAAAGATAATAAATTGCCAATTATCTGTATCAACGTGGGTGATTTCCTGAATGAGTAAATGCTCATTAAGCTGATTATCAGATGATATTTATTAAATAATTGTTATTTTTCCACATAACATTTGTTTTCTTATTATTCATACTTGCCTGAAATATATATTCACTTTTAATTACGGTACCATCCATGAAATGTCGTGGAGTGACGACGGTCGCAGTCCGATACATACTTAATTTATTTGTATGGTACCTACCGATTTCAGCTACCATACGAGTCAAGCTCGTGTGGGTAGGATATTGAATACGTGAGTAGGTCGTTGAGCATGTGGGTAGTACGCAGATCGTGTGGGTAGAACCTGGGTAGAACGTTGACGGTGCGGAGAGGAAATTGCATGCGTGGGTAGAACTCGTATGTGGGTAGAACGTTCGTAGGTGTAGGTTCAGAACATCGAACGCATCGGTAAAGCCCCGACTTTGTGATCGTTGTCTGCCGACTAAGCGCGGACCGACGATATGTGCTGTCACAGCACCAGTAGCATGCAGGCGCCGCACGCCCGGCGGGCAGACATATAGGTCAGAGGTCACAGCACAGCCGGAGTGGGAACGGCTGGCGCTCGATAGCAATGGTCGCCGTCGCGCCGGGTCCGGCAGAGCGCACCTGAGGTCGAGTCCGGCCACCTCAGACGCCACACAAAGTGTCAGGAAGCAAGGAGGTGCCACCTCCCTGTCCTACCCTCCCCGAGATCCTGAAACAATCACGAGAAAGCCGTATCAAATAACGAAGACTTTGTCTGCTGGGATGCGCGGCTCGTTCATGCCACATTTTCGTCGGGGATAAGGTGGCAGATGCGGTTTCAACTTGCATCCAGGAGACGGCTGCCGGCCGGCGACATGGAAACGAGTGAAGACGGCCGGAAAATTGGCCCGTCTCTGTCCACCTTTTCTAGCGAACGTGTCGTCTCTGTTCTGACCACATTGTCGGACTAATTATAGTGTGCTGTTGTAGTTGTGTGGCCGCTGCTGGTGATTCGACCCACCGCGGCAGGCTACGACCGTAACATCAGTTCGTGGTAGAGCTGAGATGGTCGTCCAGTCCGATATCTTTCGAGTCCGCCGGTCGTGACCCCGCCGGTCGACTGCGGTCCACTGCCCCCAGCGGAGCGATTTTAGCCGGCTCGTCACCGACAGACCAGGTGCCCGTGGCAGCCATCAGAGTTACGCGAGGACACGGGCCTACTCGGAAGCACCCGGCTGCTGCTGACTCGGACGTCTACGACCCAGTTCCCGACTCAAAGCGCGGCCATTACACTTCCTCTTTGTTGCTAATAATTCGGTCTTGGCTTCAAACAGCAGGAACCCCCAGAGGCCTGGTAACTTGTAACTTGGACTAGGAAGTATCGCGAGGAGTGGCGCACCACTGCCGCTGGGCCCCGCTGCCTTGGAAACTTTGCTGCATAGTTAGATCCATTTTTAAGATAAATTACGATGCAGCGTTACAGTACGAGGAGCATCCAAAGTCACGAATCTAAGTAGCATTGTTTGACAGGTACTTGTATAAATTTGTTTTTCATTTGTTGAATTGTTATTCAATGCAAGTTGCAATGCAAATATGAATGATTCAAATAACTGTAATTGGCTTGGTGCATTAAATGCCGCATGTCAGCATATTCGTGAGCATATTTCAGGCAATTGTTTGCAGCTACGGTTCTAGCAAAAAAACTAATGCAATGGAAGTGTTACTGCAGATAGAGATCGTCATTAATCAATCCTCGCAGAGCTTCCACCCTCCTTTCAAAGTCTGAGTTCGTCTCACTGTTTCCCGATTTATAAAGTTTCCGTTTAAGCATGTTCAGCATGGGCCAGCCGAGCGGTCGGACTGTGACAGTCTTCCATGACGTGGTCTAAAAGAACGCCTCGCTATGACGTGGGCTGGAAGGATTGTCTACAAAGTCGTGGACTAAAGAGACGGTTTGCTTTGCTGTGTGGACTGGCGCATGGCAAATACATACTCTCTCGTAGATAGACTGCCTATAACTAGATAAATAGATAGACGTTGGGCAGTTGCAGACATAACTGGATAACTGGATAACTGGACAGTCAGTCTGCCTGTAGCGTGCCGAGTCACTGCTCCCGAGAACGCCAGCTAATGGCAGTCGAGTTCTCCCTAAGGGCTCCCCGTGTGGCTGCGAGTGGCTGCGCTGGGGCCAGGAGCCCTCCCGCGGAGACGGCGAGTCTCCGCGGCTCACGACTCGCCGAGGGAGGGGGGGGGGGGGGGGGGCGGCAGTGACGCTGCAGCGTCACTGCCGAGCCGAGCCCACTGACGGTTCGGTTCAGGACTGGGCCAATAGAGACGCAAAGTTACGGGCTACCTACGTAAAACGTGTGGACTGAAGTGTTGAAATGCAATAGCTTATGTACAGTTTTCAAACATAATAGGTAAGTTACTTCGTGCTTTTATCTGCCTACAATCTACATATTCTATCATTCTATTTTTGGCAGCTTTCATGTTTTTATCAAAATCCAAAATTCAAGTTTTTTTCATTCCAAATAAAAGTACCAAAAGAATATACGTTATGGCTTCTTAAGCAAATAATGCAACTGACACTACCCAGAGCAACCATGGTACCAATCTGCATTAGATACATCCGATTGAAATTCGATTTACCAGAGCCGTCGTTAACACCGCTACGTCAATAATCGTTCACGTGCCTGCTTGCCTGCCGTGTCCGGCCCAGACGATGAATGACTTCCTGTAGTTCGAATCAATTTAACATTGGAACCTAATGCTGACCCTAATGTTGGGAATAATAAGTGACGTCATTAACTCCTTTCCACGACCCTTTTTGTACTTTACCTCCCTCAGCCGCCGACAGGTCACTCAGCTGAGGGCGGGGCGCTCGCTGCACTGCCGGCGGGCCTGTCACGTGACTTGTTGCTCAGCGGTGCCGGACGGAGCTCCTGGCTCGGTGCCAGTGGTCGCGTCATGCGCCCGCCCTGGGCCGGTGACAAGGCTGTCGGGAGCCGACCCAGGGCCGCCGCCGCGCCCCGGGCTGCGTCATCCAGCCAGCGGAAATCAGCCAGACACTTAACAACGCACGACGGGCGGTGAAAGAAGTTGGAATGAAAACAACACACGCAAAACTTCAAAATGACATCGAACACCATACATGATTTATGTCTGCGATAATGTGTAACATTTCAAGGTTGATCAGCCTCTTATAAGATTGATAAGATATGCAGGCCTATGGGTTCGGTGCACCAGTGCAATCTATAGACCCATTGACGCGTGATTCACGCAGCCCATGTGTCAACCGGAAGCCTTGGGCGACAGCGATGGCACTGCGATAGCAGCATCCATTTATAGCCCGGCCTTTCTATCGTCAAGTATAGGATGATAATTTAAATGCACGTTTCAAGTGGGGTTTAAACTGATGCCACCTACAATCGTGCACCTTACCTCGCCGCGTGACCTTTTATCCATACTCACGATTTACGAAAGCAGCGGTGGTATCTCAACAGGAACATTGCCCAACGTTGCATTATAGGTACTGCTATAAGTCCCATGCATTATATTTTGCACAGCTAAGATTGTCGACATCAAGAATCGTGCGTAGTTTTCCTTGAAATATATTTTTTAACATAATTAACTGGCCATAAGTGTAAATAGATATATTTCAGTTAAACAGTTCTAAGTTTTGTCCACATAAAAAGCGAACAAGAAGCCTTCCTTTGGCGAGGCGAGTCAGCTGCCTGTCGATCGGTTCGTGTTGCGTATCACGGTATACGGCTAGCCGCGGGGCGCGACCTACCTATACGGGCCGCCGGAGTCGCCCGACAGGGGCTCATTCATCTTCATCGGGGCGGAGGCGAGACGAACGGAACGGTGCCCGAAGCAGCCATCCGCCTGCCGCCCCGAGCAGGCCATCGCTGACACACGACCGGTGCTCGGCCCGGCACTGCACCTTCCAATCACCTGAGCACATTATTAACAATTTGACCAGCTGAGTGGAACCGTACAAAACGACGGTAGAAAATAATAAATGGAGCGCGAAACATACTTACGAGGTAGTGTACCTAATAAATAAGAAAACAAAGCGCTGCTAACCTAGAAGCCTGGTGCTGAGCACCAAATAAAAATGGTGATGCCTTCTTTTCCATTGACACCGAATAACACTTAGTACTTGGTAGATGCATTTGTTTGTAATCTTTATAATAATTTGTATTTATAACAATTTGTTTGATAAATGCATTGTTGTTTAAAAACGTGTTCGCTGTTCATCAAATTCTGCGCCACGGTGCGTGCACAATTTTGTTATAAAACTTTATTGACATTGTCGTGGCATTGGACGTCTAAACATTTGCTAGCGATGCATGCTAGATTCAAATCAAAGGGAGAGAACGTGTCGGCTTGCGCCTAATTATATCATCGTAGGTAACCGAAACTCGCGAGGTTAACTAACTAAAAGAACAAAGGTATAGGAGATCAGTCGTTCAAAGAACCTCGGCTGGTAGTCCGCTCTATCGACCGCGGTCTTGTTTTACAGCAGTTTCCGCGGTCGGACAAATCCCAATCCAACCGACGACGACGAACCTGGCTGTGCTAATGTGACATCCGACCAGGTGCACCCCCTGAGAATATATTGATCTATCATCGTTCGGACGGACTACTATATGATATAGCATAATGATCATCGAATCAACATTATGCGCTCAACTGCACGGCGCACCAACAAGTATATTACCAAATGATAGACTAATTGGCCTGTAAAGTCGGCCAACGGACCGGCGCGTGGGACCGCGGACAGCGTGCGTCAACAACGATACCGACTCTGTCTGGCGGGCAGTTGCCGACGTCGATACCAACTCTGGCGCGACAGTTGACGTCAAAACCGACTCTGGCGGGACAGCTAACGTCGCCACTAGAGTTGCAAAATTTCCCTACCGCACTACCGGCATGCCGGTAATTTTTCACTACCGCAGGTTTTTTGGTGGTATCTGGCATGTCTTGCCGGTAGCATGCCGGTATTTTTGATTTTGCACAAAATTTATCAGCATATGATTCAAACTTTGGACACTAAGAGGCTATTGAATTGTAATAAGTTGGACAATGGGTGGCTGCTGGGTGGGGCGGTTACTGAAATTCCCAAAATGTGGCATCTCATGTAGGGGTAAGCCAGAATCAAGAATGCAGGTTTTTTTAGTATGCCGGTAATTTGGCGGTTTTTTTTGCTTGGGGCGTGGTAGCATGCCGGTATCCCAGAAAATGTTTGTGGGGCGGGGCGGTGCCGGTAGCAGCCCATTGGGAAAACTTTGCAACTCTAGTCGCCACCGACCCGGGCCGGGCACTGAGCGCCGACACCGACCCACCAGAGCGGTCAATAGTGAGTGACGCTCAACTCACAGACTGGACAGCCAATTCGGCACGCCCGCGGACAAACTGGCCTACCTAGCTGGGCGCGGCACCGCGGTCCAAGGACTGTGGCTGAGTACTCGGAATGGACCTGTCGGCTTCTTGTCGCCGTATAACGAAATGTTTGTTCAATTGGTGGTCAGATAGACGGTGACATTCACCAACGGTTGAGGAAGTGCTGACACTCCGACATTTTCATCAACAGCGTTGATAAAAACTACGCTGCTAAAATGGAATAATATCAATTGAAATAGCTTTATAGGTATGTGCCGAAGTCACGATACGTTCCCTGACTTAAAGGGAATATCCCACCTTCTAAAATGTTGTTAAAACCAGTTAAATTGTGCCCGACTTTATAGATTGGATGACCAGGAACACGGTTCTGGCATTTATTTTTCATTTAACATCTTAGGCTTCCCATATTCCAAACACAAACTTTCAAATATGTGACGTCACAGCCCAAAATTACCTCCTTCCCCAGGCCACATTACTGTCATAAAGCTGATTCTTTTTACTCTGTAGGCACCACAACAAAGTTCAGACCAAGTTTTAAGCGATTTTGCAACGAACAAACCCATTTAAATCAGAATGACTAAACGAGATGACGTCACACTAACGGTCGCTCCATGTTGAAGATAGGGCCTTGCACAAGGCCCATTTTCAAATGAAGGGAACGAATTTCTTCAACACCAAGAGGCCGCGGGGGTTGCAACCTAGATAGATAGTGGTTTCTGAACCTCGCCGCAAACTTGGCTATCTCAACTCAAACCCCATGTTAAAGGTGGGATAGTCCCTTTAATATCAACGGTTGTCGTTCAACTTAGCTTAAAAATGAGTTTGGCCTATGCGCTGATCAAAGCTCACCGGGAAGTAGAGTCTTTCTGTGCTTAGGTACTACCAAAATTTCAGAGGTAAATGTATTGAAGGCATGGCCGTGCTGCACCAAAAACAGCGAATCTGTGTTTTATTTTCGCTACAAAAAGCAAGCGACTAAAGCACATCAAGAAGGTCGATTTTTACTTGGTTGGCCCGGAAGTTTGACCTCTATGGCGGCGCTCGTCGCACGGACACATTGTCCACCGCCATATTAGAGCCTTGCGTGTCGGCATTTTCACGTCGCACGCGACAGAAATCCTGCAGCGGTGGAGTCCCGGCCGGCTGCGGCCGAGGCAGGGCCACCCGTCGAGGCTCGCAGAGGGACCTGCCGCGCCAAGCCACGCGGTCCGTCCGCCCGACGGCTCAGTCACCTCGCAAAGGTCAGCTCAGACACTATCGCTCTCCAGCCAGAGGGGATTACTATGGTAAACACGCGCTGAGCCAGTACCGGGGCTTTATCACAGCGCTGTGCCAGACGGTGAAAGTCGCCCAAAACCGCATAGCTTTACGCGGTCCTTTGTGGAGGAGAATTATAACACAGTGATGAGGTTTTCCTAAATCAGAGCACTAACCACATCTTGTTTAATTTCTGGTGCCGTGATGGTATGACGTAAAAACTTTGTACATACCTATTTATCTGCGCTAAAAGGTACGGTGAATGAAACCTAATGCTAAAGATAAATATACATATTACTTGATTCCCTAAATGCGCTTATATTGACCACTGCACTGCTGGGGCCAATAGAAAGCGTCGTTGCTTTGGTGCTCTTGCAGTGCAAGCACTACGAATCGATAATCGACCCCAATTGACAGAAACTTGCCCGGCTGGATTGTAACATGGACGCCGAGCAGCAGAATTAACGCTGGGGTGTGTGAGTGTGACCACAGTTCACAAAACCACAATCACATCTCTTCTCGCCGGAGCTCACACAACTCGCCTGCGTCTTACCGGAGCTCACACGGCTTACCTGTGTCTCACCGTACAGCTCACAATCACACCCCAGTCTCACCTGTCGGACTGACATGTAGGGAAGCCGCACCACGTAGCCCTCATAGTAACTGCGTCTGGCCATTGTGACTGAGTCGCACTATAGTCACTACGCGCACACAAGGGCAACTCTCCTCTGGCTGTGCTTCTCCGACCGCAGTGAGTTCCTTGAGCCGGTAGCAAGTACCACCTGGTAAGTGTTCTCAACTGCTGATGTGTTCAACGAAGGCTGGGTCCAAGCCCTGGCCTCGTCGGAGGGCAACAAAGTCCCGACACAGCACAACAGGGGCAGGCCAAGTCGCACGTACCCAGAGGCCCCAGTGAGCCTGGCCCCTGCACTGCACACTCGGCCCAGCCGCGACCAGGCTCACAGCTGAGTCTCAAGTCAGTCAAGTCTCTCTTTCACAAGTCAGACTATAGTCACCCACTGCACACTTCACCACAAAGGGTGCAGCGCCCCTCCAAACTGCTTTTCAAACACTGCGACTCCACGACGCCTCTCGCAGTACATTACTTCACACCACAGCTCGTGTGAAGCTCGGCCTCCCGGGCCGGTGGCCACGACCGGTCAGTGACGCTCCTGTCCGGCCGCAAACTGTTCCTGTCGCGGGTGGCGCCGAGCCTACCGTGTGCCTGCGATAGACCGCTATCGGCCGCACGGCGGCAGAGAGATAGCAGCGCGGAACCGCCGCCCCGGTCCGCCTGGGTGCGTGACCGCGCCGCCCGCCCCGCGCCGGGGTTTAGAGACTTTTACACGACAGACACCCTGGTCATATAGGCAGCCGTTCGTGGTTGCGCCCTGGACTGTCTGTTGGCAGCCATCTACCAGGCGCTCCTGTCCATAGGCAGCCGCCCAATTGGTTGCATCCGGTACTGTTTATGGAGACAGCCATCTAACACATCTGGAGACTCCCCTGTCCATGGCGGCCGGTTAGCTGGCTTCCGTGTCTCCGTATACGGGACAAAAAGGAAAAGTGTGTTTTGAGGAAAATAATATTTTGCTATCAGATCATAATCTGACGAAATTAACATTATCTGACGAATATGACTGAACACAGTTATAACCGAAGGAACAATAAACACAGCCGATCAACCTCCAAAAAAAAAAAAAAAACATGGGGACGACCTTCGGTCAAAGGCATTTACATCCCTCTGCAGGGCGCAGGCATACTTGAACATATATGCACTCGCCACTCACATCAGCTCTAAGTGTCCCATGTACGAGTATGTACCTCCCGCTCTTACGACGATCTTACCAACTCAATTGTGTATTCACACGTAGCGTGCGGCCCATCTCATGTGGCGTCGATTTCGCAACAAAGACACTACTAACGAGCTTTGCCTGTCGCCGAAACTGCATTGTCAAATGTTGACACAGCCCTACATGCGTGGTTCGTAGGCGAAGCTGTTTATGAAGCTAGAGACTTCCGTCAGAATGGGCTGGTTCTGCACGAACTGGTACGAAAAACACCCCAGTCACACGGCAATGGCAAAACAGAGCAGACACGCGACACTTCGTACAATTAAATATCGCACTCTTTTGATTTGCTTGCACTCCCAGATGTCTGAAGACAATTGGTAAATATATAGGA
Organism: Amphibalanus amphitrite; assembly: GCF_019059575.1. NCBI lineage: Eukaryota > Metazoa > Arthropoda > Thecostraca > Balanomorpha > Balanidae > Amphibalanus > Amphibalanus amphitrite. Next base: position 102,001 of record NW_024882765.1, on the reverse strand, counting down.
TATAGTTCACCTTGATAAGGACGTTTGAAGAATAACAGTTGTGTTTCTCTATCGTATCGTACGGTATCTAAATAACGACAATAAGCTTGGAGCTTTGAATCTCATTCGACGTGAGCAAAGGAGCCATAAAATAACATCTACCTGGTGGTTTAATCATGATGTGCAGCTTACTTAATTTGCCGAATGGCTTGGTCATTTTCCTTATTGCCGCGGCCACGACTGTTCTGTGGTTTTCACCAGAGCACACGATCTTCGAATCCGTGGCTCGCCGACTGAAAAAGGCAGATTTTTCTGCTAAGGCAGTGCCGACTCCACCCTTAACCCTCGCCGGCACAGGCCATTTTGCGTCCTTCGACGGCACCAGGGTAAGGGGGGGTACGACCCCCCTCGCGTTTGGCCCCTGATCGAGCTAGAGCTTCGCGGTAAAAACGAGCGTGTTGCCCGTCACGAGAGGAAGCCGATGATACCCAATTTTAAGGTCCCAAGTCATCGGGTGACCTTCCAGGTCAAGTCAATGACCCGAAAACCGGGAAAATCGGGAACTGTTAGAAAGTCGTAAAGTGTGGCTGCTATGTGGTTTTCCGGGGTGCTGATCACGAATATCGTGTTAGTTTTGATCAGAGATGATGTATTTAAGCATTTAGACCAGGTCGGGTCAGGTCAGGTCAGGTCAACCGGTAGGGGTTGTGACGGGTATTCGTAATACGTGTCAACCGCCTCTGACAGCTTCGTAACATGTTACGAAGGCACCAAAACTACTTCGTAAATGTTCAAATGGTTGCTAAATTCGAATTCAGCTCCAAACACTAGCCTAGAAACATGTAAAACTCGAAAAAGTGATCCGAGGTCACCCGAGGTCACCAAAGGTCAATGACCTGGCCTGACCTTCAGGTGACCTTGACACCCACCCTAATGTATGGGAGCAACATCAAATCACATGTTTGAACGTTTGAAACAACGAAAAGCTTGCAAACGCGCGGCTAATGCGAGCCGACATACGCCGAATCGCGATTTCGGTCAAACATGGTCACGGTAAAGAGGTCACAGGTCAAAGGTCATTGGGGTCAGGGTCATGAAATTTTCAGGGTAGGTGTAAAATTGATCAATGCGAGGGTGTTGAAAGTTTCGTCGCGATCAGCCGCTTTTTACGCGAGTTATTCGCGAAAAACCTTAGGGGGGGGTGCATCAACCCCCCCTGTGCCGGCGAGGGTTAAGGTCTTTTCCTCAGGTCTTGATAGCCTACGTATGTTCAACGTGTACATGTTTCTAGATCCTAGGTGCCTATTCACGGACAACAAGACGTTAGAGTTAAAGATAGTAACATTTAGGAGGAACTTAGTTATGTCAAAAGCAAAATATCATAATTATCTTATAATAACTTGTGCGATTTGACACTTTTGGCTGGCGATGATAAAAGTGTGTCCCATGTTTGTTTGTCTTTTTTCAACTCAGAATGCTGTAAGAAAACATACGAATTCTAACTTTGGCATAGCTCTGTCACTTTTTCTATACTAATGTTAGGTTCTGAACACATTTTGAATGCCCCAGATTCCTTCACATTCTGAACGCCGGCTTCTTGACTATGACGACCATCCTTTTAGGAAATCACAACTGCAATTCGCAGCGAAATTTCGCATTATACCGTTTAACTATTTATAGTTACTAGATGGGAGAAGAAGGTAAATGAAACAATCGTAACACAAAGCATGTTTACTGTCAACGAACTTTTTAATTAGCTTTCGCAAGACCGTTATCGTAGATATCCACCTGTTTTGGATCCCAAGGGAGTGAGTCTCATTATATCATATCCGGTACCTACGTGCGTAGATATGCACTCAGTCTCGACTCTCGAGTGTATGTATTATGGAGTAGTCCTGTGAAAATATCTGTGCCATCACTCCCGGAGCCGTCTGCTGACGCCCACCCGCTGGCCGGTTTCTGCGCAGTAGCAATCCCACGGCTGACGTCGCGTCACTGATATGTGATATATTCTGCCGTCAGTGCATCAATGATAGGTATATGTATTTATGAACGTCAGGTTACATGCAAATTACACGCGCCCCAAGCACATTCAATGTGTGGAACCGTGCGTGTGCGCGGACAGACGTGGGTGTGTATTTAACTGTGGATGGCCGCCGCCGTGAGCCCTCACTGCTGCCGAACTGAGAACTCCACCCCGATGACGCGTGCTGCAGGAGTGGGCCGGGCGCGGGCCCACCGGGCGGGCCGCCCGGTGTTACCCGCTGCTCCCTGTGTTGCAGTCTCCAGTGGGCGCGCCGGCGCAGCTGCCGGCTAATTATGCATCCCACACGACACCACAATTCAGCCAATGCAAGGGCTCGGCCCGGCACTGGAGTGGACGGATGCAATACAAGCTGAGTCGCCGCCCATTGATTGTTTGACAGGTGCGGCCATAGCTCAGGTGATTAGGACGGACTCTGTAGGTGCATTGTGTGGGTAGTGTTTGGGTGCAGCGAGGATAGTGCTGCGGTTCCGAGTCGATATCAGGTGCAGGATGTGTTCGGAATCAATACGAGTAGTGCTCAGGTGCCTATTTGAGAATTCAGTACCGGCCGTGTGCCATCGCGGACCTTGCAGCGGCCATCTGCATAGTTCCAGGCTCACGTGGAGCTGAGCGCTGAGGAGCTGTCTGGCCGCTGAGCGCTGATTTTGGCCCGGTTTTCGGCTGGTGCCAGGCGCGGCGGTGCGTGGTTGGTCTGGACCGGTCCGACCCTGCTGAGTCAGCCGTGAGCCGATTGTCGGTTAAATCCGTGCTCCGAGCCGGCTCACGGGCCGACGGACACGGGAGGGCCGTCTTACTACCCAGTTTGGAGATGTCGGCAGGGGCGGTGCTCGGCAGCGACAGTGATGGGCGACGGCAGCCCTCCAGTCCGCGCTGTCTCTCCAGCCCTGTGTCGTTATGGATGCGATACAGCACGCCGCCCGCCCTTCCTGGCAGGTGTGGGCCGCGGTCAGCAGGCTGCAGCTCGCCTGGCCGAGCCGCCACGAGTCGCCGATGGACCACCGGTGACCTTGGCCGGCGCTATTAGTATGCCAGCTCGGCCGCGCGGCCCAGCGGGCTGGCCGAATCCGCCAACAGCGGCCGGCTGGGGGCCGGTCCGGCCGGCAGGCGGACACCCCGCGCCACGGGCGGCCAACACTTTTACTGCCACTCGCCCCGGTGCACATGACACAAAACGGGTAATTATCACGTTATTGAATGGGCAAGAAATATGGGAAAACAGCGGAGAGAGAGAGAGAGAGGAGGAGATGAGTAGAGAGAGGATGAGAGAGAGAGAGAGAGAGAGAGAGAGAGAGAGGATGAGAGAGAGAGAGAGAGAGATGAGTAGAGAAGGGAGAGAGGAGAGAGAGAGAGAGAGAGAGAGTTTAGGGGCGGTAAGAAAGAGCAAGAGGAGAATGGTTATTGTTATGTCTCGTGCTTGTCAAACGACCTATAATCATTGTGGGCCAGACGTGGGGCCCGTGTCGTTGTTACGTCACGTGATGGGCCATTCATGCCGACGGAAGCGGCGCAGTTATGTCCGTCCGGCAGCCACGAACTCACAGGGTCACGGAGGCCGATCGTTACGGCAGCTCCTCAATGTCAGCGGTCTGCCTCACGGGGCGTCCGTTTAACATGGCTAATACACACTACAGCATCCCGTATAGTGCAGAACTGGAGAAATCAAACCGCGAACTAGCCGCAGAGAGCTATCATAGTGTGAAATTGGGACGAAGTCACGGCTGCGGAACAGTGCAGCTTGGGACGGTCGGAACGCCGCCGCACATGGTCAGCAGTCTGGACAGGCGCTAAATGGGCCAGTGATCGTCCGTGCACACGGGGCCACCGTGCTGCACTAATCATCAGACCGAGTGCAGCGTCATAGGGTCCGTGACGGCACATCTGCACCATTCAATAGTGACCGCCGTCCGTTGGCTGTCGGGGCTTGTCGGTTGAAAAAGTTGATAGACTCGCACGGTCCGTCACTCTACCGGATTCAGAATGCGCTGGTCTCGCCGCCGCTTCTCCACGTTTGTTGTCCTTTTTTTTTGCTTCCATATATGGGTCAGCACTCAGCCTAGTCAGCACTCAGCAGCTAGCCCAGGACTCAAGTCACGAGCTGTCCGTCACCGATCAGCTGTTATCCTTCGACGGTCAGACAGCTACCTGACGCACGCCGGCTGTGGCCAGTCCTCTACTGTATCCATCATCCTCCATCCAATTCCCGTCATCACACCATCAATTCACACAGTCCACCGGCCGGCCACTGTCTGTCAGAACTCGGTCACACGTCCATCCACCATAAGGTCGCCGCCGTATGGAGCACAGACAGCCCCGGCACACGACTTCAGCCGGCCAGGTGAAGACAGCCACTGTCAGCGGCGATATTACCCGACGTGACACCGTCCAGGTGACTATCCCGCCGCCAAACGGCCACTGAAAACCGCTTTACGACGCACGCCGGTCGTTCGCCACCAAATTGACTCTGCTTAAGTGTTCCTTAAGCTCGACACAAAGTGTCAATTTCGGAAGTTTAACGAAATAAATGGATGGGATTTTCAAAGTGTATGATACGTTAATACCTTGCCGCGATTTGTGAGCTGCTGGAATTGCATTGGGCTAAGGAAATCCAAAGGGTTTGAGGTGGCCGGCAGGCGCAAGAATGTCCTCATCCCAAGCATTGTCATTCCAACACTGCAACCCAAACGAACCAAGCAAATCCATCTTAATTCGACTGTCAGGTAATTTGCGGTCGTACAGGTGACCTCAGTAATCAGTATGTCTGCCACCGCGATAGGTACTATCTGCCGCGAATTGCACGAGAAAACTCGGCACATTGTCACACCCCTCCCATGGAAGGTCATACACCCGTGTCATACCTGTTCCGTGGCCGTGCCGTTCCCGTGCCAAGCCCGTGTCGTTTCTATCCCCTGTCAGCTACCATCACGTGCCGCGCACACCTAGCGACGTGCCATTGCCACCGGGGGTGCGCCTCTGCTTGCCTCTCACGTAACCCTGCTTCACAACAAGTATCCGCCGCCGGACAACAAAACCAACACCTGTCCACCCGATGGAAATTCAGTGACAGATCAAAGGTGGAGCAGAGAATGATCACGGACAGTGGACAGCTCTAGCAGCCCATGGCGTGCGAAATCTGACAAAATAGCCACAGAAATGTCGATAACATGCCATCAATAAATGGGCACCATAGAAAATCTCCAGATAGGAAAGGCAGCTATTTCGTAATCAAACGTGTGTTATTAATTGTATTTATGATTGCTTAGGAAGATAGCGGCATACGGATGAATCACTTGACTACCTACCGTCTGCGTTTTATAACTAATAAAGCTGCAAAGCGTAACGGCCGAAAGGCTTCTTATGAAGTAGCGCCTTGTTTTCTGAGCCCAAAAATGCCAAAAACGCACAAAGTATACTGCATTCATTTTTTCTCACACAAACACGATGGTAATGCAAGCGTATTAACAACATTTTTTTGCTATATGCATATGTACATTTCTTACTTAGCATAATGCATTTATGTGGGTATACTTTTGTTTACATTTCACGATGGCATTTGAGTTGCACAGTAAACGTTGTTTTCCTTGTTGAAGGCAGTAGACCATTCCCAAAGTAACTAAAATCATGCACAATATCTTGCGCTCTGCTCATGTTGATGGTATTGGCAGCAAACCGTTGAAAATATTCGGAGAACGGCCACACTAAACGGCCCAATGGCGGTAATGAGAGAGGTACTCACCGAGTTGAGTTTGAACAACTTCTTTTGGCCAGCCATTGTCCTGTGGCCGCATTGCCGAGGTTTTTGATGGACGATCGCGCGTTCTCGAACAGCATCACTGAGAGCATGTCTCTCTCTCCGTGCACAGCTCACACCTCGTCTCACGTCTCACGCTCTGCGCACCTGGCGCACCTCAGCCGCTCGAGCCCACAGCCATCGCTTCACTGGCGGCTCGGCGGCTCGGCGGCTCGCGGCGGCCGCGGCTCGCGCGACCAAGGAGGCCGGCGAGCGCCACCATGACACGGTCCAGTTAGGTAGAAAGCACGCCGCTCGCCAGCCGGCCGCCGCTGCGATGCCACCAGAAAACGAGGTTGCTCCCAAAATCGGCTCGTTTCCCACGCTACAGCGCGCACGTGGAACCATTGTCGGTGGGCATCGCGGACGGTGTGGCCGGTGTCGCGTCGCGGTACGAGAGACAAGTGGGCCTGCGGAGGGATAATTGGTGTGCTTAGGTTTCACTGTGGTCACCGGCACATAGCATCGGCTTGTGGCACGCGTCGACCGAGCGTTGAGCTGCTTGGAGCGGTGTCCGGAGCGACAGCTCGGAACGGGCGGCACGCGGCTGGCCCGTCGGTTGGTTCGCGCTGGTCGGTGCAGCGGCCGCCATGGGGAGTGGGGAGGATCGGCCGCCGCTCGCCGGCCCGATGAACATGTGCTGGTCGCATTGTCGGAGCCGACGCAATGAACTGATGTCGATTGACCGGCAGCGACCGGCTGTGACGTAAAAAGTAGCGGCGTGCGGGACGAAGGCTCGTTTCCCCAGACACTACTAATAGATAATTTCACTCAACGAGCCAGGCTGAAAAAGTTAAGGCCGTCCCGCGTTTTCGCTGATAGCTTTTATTGATTACAACTTTGTGGCGGTCATTGAGCCATTGAGCTTTTTGTGCTCGGACAGGGGTGGAGACGGAGAGTCTCGCTCGGTCATTGGGCATCATGCACTATCGTCGGTGCTACAAATCCGTGCAATGATTGTCGCTGTCAAAGTGTTCAAATGGAGTCACGCCAACGCTGAGCACAACTGGGACAGTGTCAGCTATAACTTCAGTCCTATGTGTCAGTATGTCACCGAATTGTGTCATTCCAGCCCTGTGTGTCAGCGCTTGGTAGCCGGATTGTGACGCTCCAACCCTGGGAGTGTATGAGTCGACAAATGTGTGACACAGCGCACCCGGCATCACTGCCGACTCAGCAGGCGAGCCGACTCAGTGACACGACTTCCAGCGACCAATCGCTCCCCCAGGGTCCGCAGCCGCCCTCTAAAGGAGGCGGTCGCTTTCCCCTCTCCTGAGTGCTCAAAAAGGGGAAACGATTCATTTTTTTAAGGGACGACATGCACATCTACAGGATGAAGCTGCAGTGCCCACTGTCAAATATCCGCCACTGCCCACTGTCCACCGTCACACTGCGCGGTCCGGTCCACGAAACGGTCGACCGCCAGCAGTTTGTTAGGGCGAATGAGATCGGGCACGCGACAGCCGAAAGGCCGAAAGACAACAACTCACAGACCCGTGACCGCGGTGAAGGTCGTCCTGCAGTCTGGGGATCGCTGAATGGCGGCACGCAACGCACTATACTACGTTAATATTGCAACCCGTCAGAAAATGCGATTGAGGCGCACTTTTTGCGTTCAAAGCCTGATGGGCACGTAGGACTCCAGGAAAAAGGCAGCTCACGATAAAGTTCAAAAGGTATACACAGCAATAAGCTGCAAATTGGTTTCGTGCAGGTGGATTATATAAACAAAATTATAAATGCTCTGAATTAAACAAATTGTGTGATTTTTAAATTGCGGTCCTAATGTCAATACTAATAGATAAATATGGTTTAATTCAATATACATAAAAGCCGATGTCAAAAGCGAATATAGTGACCTAAGACTCTGCACATACAGGTTGCTATATTTGAAACAGCGTCACGCTCTTGCCGACCAGTGTCGATTGGTCAATATTGATTGGTCATGTTGATTGTTGATTTCGATAGGGCTCAGTCCGCAGTCGGCCCCATTGCACATGCCGTCTCGGCACCTGGCGCCTGATGGTACAGCGGTCCAGTCATGCCCCAGCATGAAAGTTGCCATCGACACAGCTCGATCGAATTCAGTTCAGATCGAAGCGCCAAGCACCCATTGTTACCTGCGGCATCCGTAAACATCATGCTCGTTTGGATACCGATCCGGACTGAATATCAGTCCCAGATCAGGTGCGCTTTGAGAGTGAGAGCGACTCATGGCGTTCATAAACACTTCCAGATGCTGCTGACCTCCATAGTCTCCCGAACTCCACCGGAACTAAGCTGCCACCAGAACTCCAACTTCTCTGCACCTCCCACCAAACAGACGAGGATCGGACACAGAAACTTCAGCTTGATCTTCTGACTCCTTGCAACGAGCCTGCAGAGCATCCGGGCACCGGAAGCTCAACTGCAAAGTGCACAACCTCTCGCCCAACAGACATGAACTCCAGCTCATCTCCCTCAACAGACAGGTTTTACAGAGATGCACCGTTCCGATCCGGCGGGGGGGGAGGCCTTTGTCTACAGAGCCAGCCCACAGCAATGTTTTCAGATAAGTCGACTGACGATCCGGTCAAAGCGGTAATGGCACCAGCACGGGCTCTGTGCGCTGAGCCGCGGCGATGGTTTCGGCCCCCGTGCCTCCGTTTCAGGGGCAGGGAATCAGATGACTGTCGGGGTGCGTCCGGCCGGTTTTCCTCCCTCCCCTCCCTTCCCCTCCCCTCCGACCTCGGAAGGACTCCCCCACCTAGTCATCGGAGCCGAGCGGTGTGGCCTCGCACGTGGAGGTCACCTGCTGAGACGTGCCGATAGCTGTGAGTTGGGAGCTGAGAGCTGGGTGCGGACAGCTGGGAGCTGGAAGCAGAGAGCTGGGAACCAGGAGCTGGAAATTGGAAGCTAGAAAAGCTAGAGGCGAGAGCTGTGATTCTGGAACGCGGTGCTGGAATTCTGGATCCTGGGAGGTGGAGCATAGCCCATAGGCGTTGGGGCCGTTGGGAGCCGGAAGCTGGGAGCTGGGAGTTGACAGCCGGGAGCCGGGAGCTGATATTGTAATGAAGAAGGGCAGAGGTGAATTGGGTGATGATGTGTTGGACCAGTTCATGTTATTTGTTTACATTTTCGTGTTTCCTCTTCATTTGCAATTTACCCATTCACGAAAATGCCATTGTTGATGGAGTATCATTTAGTTAGACCATTGACCAGCCATGCCACATACGCTGAAAATGAAGTATGTATATTGCCTGATGGTGTGACGTCCACGTGCCATGGTCTCACGGGGCTAAGAACCTATTACCTATTCAGGACATAAGCACCAGGAAAAGAATTCAAAGGAACCACTTGTGGAGTCACACGGCCGAGGCAATTCACTTATTCATATGACTTACGGAAACGACTTGAGCAGTATTCTGACTGCACAAACGGTGATAAGGAACTACGGCGTAGCTGTAGCGGGACAGCCTGCACCGCGTCTCGACCATTTCATTTTCGAGCAGCCGCCTTTAGCTAATCAACTGGTGAGAATCATCTGACGAGTGCTGTCGTTTGCTGTGAGCACTAAAATGATGTACATTTTTTGTGAGTATGAGATGCACTGGAAGTGCAATTATTATTGATGATACATACGCAGGTGCACTTGCCGCAAGTTCATGTATTGAATCAGCCAAAGGCTGCTGCGAGCGTTTACCTACATTTTACATGATTCAAAATGACTGACATATCAGTTACTGATCTTTGATATCTAAGGAAGTGATTCGATGCATTGTCCTTGAATCCCTGTCCTGTACACATACATCACTCTCTTGCAAGGCCGAGGCCCATATCGCGGCTGCGGGCCCTAAGTCGCTGAGGTTTCTGTGATGTATAGGCTTCAGTCTCGCCTCCAATCGCGGCACGTTCTCGTCACTATTCTGGCGAGCAGTTTGATCCTACTTTCGTCAGACGGGACATCTGCGGCCCATTTCCAGCGCGCCTATTCAATCATGCAGCTTGCATCTGCTATGAGGCGGAGCGGCGGGCGGGCTTATTCCAGCGCGCGGGCCGGCGCGCCGGCGCACCGCCTACCGACCTACAAGGTCACTGGACCGGGCGGTGGGCTGCATGGCATGGCAGTTCGCTCTTTTATCCAGCAACCATGCTTTTCAACACGTACTTACCTAACACATTGCTATCTGCTGAGAGAATGAAATGTTTTCGTTGAATGTAAGCGTCAACCTGTAAGCTGTATTTACCTACAAGCTACAACACTAAATTATTAGTTCTGTTCATTTAATTGATTGGCTCTCTCATGATTTTGACCATTATTGAGCACCATTCGACCGCTTAGCAAGACAAAAGCTAAAGGCATAAACAAAAGCTAAAGGCTTAAAGGCATTCTCAGCACTCATCCTTATGCAAACGGTTTTCATGAAGGTAAAATACTTGATGCGTCAATATTGTTTATGAAAATACGCGGTTCGCTCCGATTGACCATCACTTAGCAATCACCCGAGTATCTAAAAACAACTTTTTTGTTCAGCTCCTCAGACTTAAAGGCAGTGGTCAGTCACGCAAGACGAGAGGTGAAGGTGCGAATTGGCGGCGATTGTCACACAACATCGGGTTAGAGGTCAGGGGCCGACGAAAATTGAGCTAGCGGGACGCAGTTCGCACCGCTTCTGATAATAAAAGTCGCATCATCACTCTTCATTGAATTGTCACCACCGTTATGAAATGAAACGCTATCTCATCACAAACGTTAAATTGCTGTGGTGTTTACCAAGTCTACAAAACATCTCTAACCTTTTCCATTCAACAGCAAAAGACGAGTTCCGGACATGCGATCGACTTCACGTGGTGCGGATAACGTTTTAATCAGCCTTGTATAAGCAGCTTGTCTGAGCAGATGAGCAGCCATCAGTCAGCCGACGCCACTGATGCCCATCTTCTGACACGCGTCACGTCTACTGGTCAGCGGTCGTCACTCCGCCGCCAGCGACAGAAACCTAGGCCGGCTCGTGCTGCGCTCTGGCCCAGTTTTTCCGTCAGCTGACCGTCGTGAGCTAGTCATGAATCCAGATGTGAGAAGATGCCGGCATCGGTGGGTGGTTGAGGAAAGACGTTTTGGAATTCGCATGGAGCTAAGATTGAGGTTGTGATGACAGAAAAGGTGGATGGTCCGACACTCAACAGTCCTTTTATAAAAAAATATATATTTAGGTACTGGTAAACTCGAACAAGTCAAATATCATGTTTTCTAACGCTAAACGCTATGTGGAAAGGAAATCTGTTTTTTATGTAAACGCTGAATCTTCATGTGCTCAATCGTTGCCTTATTAGTCTCGACGCATCTGGAAACGGGAATCCTTTCCAAGTAATTATAAACTGCGAACGAGTGGTCACCCTCTCCACGCAGCACGCGCCTCATCACTGCCAGATGGCAAGCGGCTGAATCCAGCGGATCGTCATCTCAGCTCGCTCTCGGAATCTACGCGGCCGGGAGGTGAGTGAATATGGAAGTGTCGCGTCACGGTCGATACATCTGTGGCCGTCACGTCGCCGCCGGCCGGCGTCTAACGGGCCTCTCCGAAAGGTAATCGGGAGGCTGGTCCAGCGGCCGGAGCAGACCTGGATCTGTCACCGCGTGGCTGTCGGACTGACCTGCCGGCCGGCCGGGGCTGGAACAGCCGTCCGACAGGCACGCCCACTGGACGGAGAGAGAGAGAGAGAGAGAGAGAGAGAGAGAGAGAGAGAGAGAGAGAGAGAGAGAGAGAGAGAGAGAGAGAGAGAGAGAGAGAGAGAGAGAGAGAGAGAGAAAGAGAGAGAGAGGGAGAGAGAGAGGGGGGAGAGGGAGAACAGACTGACAGACTGGCTGCTAGGCAGACAGACAAACAGACAGACAGACAGAGTCAGTCAGTCAGACAGACAGACAGACAGACAGACAGACAGACAAACAGACAGACAGACAGACAGACGGACAGACAGATATTGATGGAGCACAGTCAACAGACACATTTATCGTTTATGTCCAGCGCGACTGGGCATCGAGTGGCGGTTATTAGTACTGAGCAATCACTAGGGGAGAGCGGGGAGAGTTGTATCATGTCCAAGTTGTATCAGGGCGAATTGTGCTAAACTTATCCAATAGATGGCGCTCGTGACACGACCAACCGACGAGGTTTTCCGGGCGCCATCCTTCCCTGTTCTGTCGTGTGGCTGGGTGGACGCGTCTCGAGGTGAGAGCCGATTTTGTGTTTTTTAATGTCATTCTAAAAAAAATAAGTTGCAAGAAAATGTGTGTTTTGGGCATTTAGATGTGCACGAATTTGAAAGATCTCCGTAGCGGTGGTGAGGGTAGGTTCTAAGGCTGCGTGAGTGAAAATGGATTTTTCCAGCTGTCCGCTGTTTTTGAGCACGAGGATGTTTTTCCAAGATGGCGGCGAGGTACATGTTGTATCAGAGCCGGGTGGGGTATGTTGTAACATGTATATATGTATGTATGTATGGGTATGTTGCTTTTGATCGCGAAAGCTAAGCCCTGGCACGCGTTTGTAGGTAGCTAGTCAATACTCGTTCCATTTCGGCACAATTGTGTTGGCTTCTTTGCTCTTAACGGGCCACTTTTGCGTCTAGTCTGTTGATGTTTCGTTCGTTTCGATGTTTCGTTCGGATTGACCTAAGTTTGGTCTAATAAAATTGAAGCCTTTGAGCATATACATTGTATTAACCCCATTTAATGTTGTTGTTATGTTCAAAACCAGTAGCAAGCACACTCCCTGAAACGTGAAATAGTGATACAAATTACCCCACCATGTGATACAACTCACCCGAGCCATGGGGCAAGTTGTATCAAAAACATTGTTCTATTCGGCAGACCGTAGAAGAAAAACTGGTAGAGGTAGCGGAAAAGTTACTTTGCACAAAAAAGCAGAAGAATCAAGGAAGGAGATAGTATGGAAATAATGAGTTTATCACGGATAGTTACGAGGTTATGGGTCTCGGAGTAAAAACTGATACAACCCACCCCACTCTCCCCTACACGTAGCGGTAATCAACGTGGCAATCAATAACGTCTTCGACGCTGCGTGCCTGCAAACGTGTGAGAGTGTCGAGTAATGGCTGTCTCACGTGGGACGACGGCACAGACAGATCTCAGGTGCACATATTAGGTCTACTGTAACGCATTGATCGAGTGCTGAACAGTCTAACTGGAGAGTGAGACACTGTGATGCAGCCAGGAGGGAGTGAGCCGATGAAAATATAGTCGGCAGTGTATGAGGGAATGAAAGGATTCTATCACCATCAGATTGTCAGCATGTTGTCAGGATGAAAATGAAAGGGATTTGGACCATATTCAGACTTATAAAAACATTACCTACAAAATAAAATGTTTTAAAAAGGATCATTCAAGTCCGACGAATATGAATGATAGAGTAGTGCAAACGAATGTCAATGCAAACAAAGCTGAACATCATTTCGCTTCTGTATTGATTTAGCCTAAAAAACGTAAACTTTCTGAACCGACACATAATTGTAATAGCCCATTCAGCAAAAATAATAATAGGCCCAAATTACGTTCCGCCGAATCAGCGTCTCTGCCAGCCACTATCCCCACCCACCAGATGATCATCTGCAGGACGTGCCATGCGGCATGCCCTCCCACCACATAGAGGCTGAGCCTGTCGCCTCCCCCTAACTGGGACCCCTCCCCTCCCTCCCCCGTCACTGAGCACATTGCTGGCTCAGCCGAGCTTTTTTGGAGGCGCCGATTGAATCGGGCGATCGCCCGCCATTCGTCTGGATTTGGCGCCAATCGTGCCTAGATAGAGACGCGACTGGGACCAAATCGTCTCTGCGCGATGGAGGGGAGACCAAATCGCCGCCGGCGGTGGGAAAGGACCAGGTTGTCGCTGACGGCAGGAAGTGAACAGACCGTATCTGATAACAGGACATGGGCCAGATCGTCTCTGTGACGATAAGGAAGGGGCCAGACCACTGCAACGACTAGGGCTTGACAATCTGACTAAAACACACTTGGGTATTGCAATTGAGACTAAATTATATTCGTTTCAATTGCCGCAAGATCACGGTTTAGAGGCTGTAACGATGTCGCCGCTGAAACTAAAAGACAGGTAGGTATCGAAGCCCAAGTCATCACTCATCTTGGCTAGTGAGATATTTAGCAGTGTAGGGGAGAGTGGGGCAAAGCGGCCACCCGGGGCAAAGCGGCCACCCATCGTTTTAGCCCTTCATAGCTGGCGTCAGTTCCAATTTATGGTTTCCAATTATACTTCTCCCCACGGTCGTTCGAATGAGCCAGACCGGGGTTTCAGGCCCATCACCATTGTTCTGTGAAACACGGAAAAGCATTTCTTGCCAGGTTACCAACTATGTTTACAATTTTTAAATGTTATGTTATTCCAGAACCGTTTGGAATTTTTATAAGCGTTCTTGTCCATGCATTGCATGGTTATCGTACATGTATTCTACCAATTTTAATGTTTTTTACCCCACTAATAGCTAAGCTGGAATATTTTTGTCTCGGACGGTATGCGCGGGGCAAAGTGGCCGGGGCAAAGTGGCCACCCCCCAATTGGCCAGAAGTTGCTTCCATCTGGATAAAAAACATTATCTATATTCAAATGTGTCGTCATGCATTCAACTTGGCCACTTTTCAGTTGCATGAGTTACCAAATAATGCAATTAAATGTTTATTTTCATGAAAATCCTTTCTTTGTTTACCTAGAGGTGGAAGATGATTAAGTAAACATCCATCCTCGCTTAACCTTGTCACCATCAAATACCCTAGTCGTACACGAGGCAACTATTTTGTTTCTCATATCGGGGCTTGAGAAGACGCCGGTGGCCGCTTTGCCCCAGGGTATGGGGCAAAGTGGCCAATATGCATAGGTTTAAAGTTTTGTCAATATCTTTCATATGTGAACGCCTTTGGAAATAAAACGCAGTTGAAATAAAAGGCAACTTAATAGGGATCACATTGGTATAGAAAGAATCTTTCCAAGTTTAAAAATCAAGCGTTGGCATCGTGAGAAGCGTTAGGGTGGCCGCTTTGCCCCACTCTCCCCTACTGTTGACAAAGACGGCTCAATAGGTAACGGACCTTTTGCTGTCGTCCATTGCACAGAAATGAAGGGAGTGACATAATTATGCGGTGATGAACATATTTACCAATTGATCGTGCTAATGGTCAAACAATAAAGCATAATCTGATACTCGATTGGCCTATGATATTCACTGACTGACGCTCCGATCCACACTATTCGGTCATTCAATCAATGCATCCGGCGGGTGGAGAATGGCTATTTACTAAAGTACCTGCGATAACCAATCGCTGATCGATGGGCCGACGCTCCTCAATCCATCAGCCGAGCTCCACTCGACATTTAGCGACAGTCGCGGCGCAGCGACATCCGTGACGCACTGAACGCACGTCACCGCTTAGGTCAGCCCTGTGCGATACAGAGACTCCTGCGGTCAACTCTGGGCGGCACTAACGGTGTGCCGACGGCGCAGCTGTCGCCTCCGTCGTGCTCAGAGTCATAGGCAGCTCCGCGCCCGTGGCCGCATTCTAATCCAGCGACCCGGTGCCGCGGGGCCCGTCACGCCTGGCTGGATCGCATCAAAGCTACTCCACTCTGAGAGCGGACCGCACAGGACCAGACGGACCACGCGACCTACACGGGACCAGAGCCATAAGATCAAACTGGGACTTCGTAACTATGCTGAGAGATTTGAGCAGAGCTGGGACCATGAGCCATGAGATCAAAAATAGCATAACTGAGATATGACTTTAGAGTGTGTGGCTTGTGGCCTTGACATTCCATAAATTAATTAACCTTTTTCGTTATTTTATTCTTAAAACGAATTCACTATTAGTCCTGTACAGTGCAGTGTACACCTCTAAACATGACTTCCCAACAGTCAAACTGGATTATTCATGCACCGTGACGTTTATCATTTCATCTCTCGAGCCATGGTGTGCAGCTGGCTCACTACTGCACACTGAGCACTTAGTAAGACCTTCATATGTAATTCATACCGGTGAACTGGACAATAGTCAATACATATATGTATTGTCTGCAGTGCAACGGTATGAAATAGTCCCCATTAGGGACCCAGATCTGGCCAAATGATACCCTTCTTCCGTACATTGGATCGCGCGTGTCCGGCAGAGACACGACGGTTACAACAGAGAAGCAAACGGCGCAAGTCTGGTCCATATTGGTCAATTCGTATCGGCAGGAAGAAGGCGACTGTTAGCAGTTAGATTTGTGCTACAGATGAACGGTGGAGATGGTGAGCGTGGCGAGTCATTTCCTGTGTGAAATGATTTTGAACCACGGCAGCAATATGTTCAAGAGAATGTGATAAGTGTGGCATGCGGGAGCCGTAATGTAGTGAGAGTAAATGTGTGGGTGCCGTTGTTATGGCACCCTTTGTTCTCTTGTTTTGACGTGGATAAGCAAAAAGTCAGCGTCGCCTTGGATCTCTGTAGAATAAATCTGAAAAGGAAATTCTGCACTGCTGTAATCCCTGTGGGTATATTACTTATGCCTCGGAGAAAAAAGAAGTAAAATCTTTATTCTTTATACTCACAAGTCACGCATAATCTTTTGTCACATTCACACATATGTTTGTTTTCATGAATGATGGCACATGTTTTGTTATTTAAATTAATATGACGATCAAAAATGAAATATCATAATTATTACATACCTTAGCGTTTCAAATTTGTCACGCATATTCGACTCGGCAAGTTGTTGTGCAAATGAGGTTCACTGACACTGAAATATCACTGTAGATCACAATAATATTACTGTAAATTTTTGGTCAAACGTTTAGGATGATCACATCGCCGAAGACGGCTCTTCCCGCTCACCGACTTCATTTAGCCGGTAACGCTACCCCTGCAGCTGATCGCGGGCCATAAGGAGTAAATGCCATTAGCTGGGCTGCCACTAACTAGGCTCTACGAGCACAGTCGGCCAACTCAACTATCTAACGCCCCCCCCCCCGCTCACTACTTCTCACGCGTAAATGTGTATCCTTGACATTCCATGTTGGTTTCCACGGCACAGCATGCTCCCTAGTTTCCATGGTACTAGCGGTACCAGATGCCCGCAGTCATGGCTTCATTACTCAACCAGTATAACGCCTTTTGGGGCGACTAACGGAGCGAGCGAGAGGGTGGGCCTTGCACGTGCGAAATTGCGAGGGGGTACCTCCAACTGACTTGTGCACGGCACCCTACTAACTGGTCTCTAGCGATGTGCCAAATTTGGGCACAATCGGCCCAGCCGTTCTCGAGATCTGGAAGCGGCACCCTGCACGTGCGCACGTGCAAAATGGGTCCCAACTGACTTGTGCACGGCACCCTACTAACCGGTCCCTAACCGTGTACCAAATTTGAGCGCAATCGGTCCAGCCGTTCCCGAGATCTGGAAACGACCCCTGCACGTGCGCACGTGCAGCAGCACCCCAACTCTGGCACATGTATATGCAGTGCCTAGTGGGTGCCTACCTACATGCCAACTTTCAGCGCAATCGGCCAAGTAGTTACCGAGATATTGCAACAATTACAAAACTGACACCTCTTCGTTTTGCACGTGGCACGTGCATAAGGGGTCACCCACATGCATCGGGAATAGTCCAATACTTGGTAGAAGGAATGAAGCTACCCTACAAAAATTACCGCGTGTAAATCGGTCAAGTGGTTGCTGAGATATAAGCCTCGCAAAAGCGTGACCACGGCCGGCCGGCCGGCCGGCCGGCCGGCCGGCCGGCCGGCCGGCCGCTCATACTCAGAAATTTCCGTTAATCTAAGGAAAGACTACGCTCGCTTCGCTCGCTCCGTAATTATACGATGTGAGCATATTCAGCTAACAGTGAGAAAGGTTCCCAGAGGTCGTTAGGGTGAGCCATCGCTCGGTGGACGAGAGACATCTCGGACGTTGTGTTCCCAGCGGTGTTACCAATGGGTTGGCTAGCTCCTAGCTCATAACCCAGGGCAGGCAGCGGCCGTGTAGACTGAACCCATCCCCACCAATTGCTATAATAAAGACGAGCTGAGTAAAGGGAAACGTAAAACATATTTCCTTTTCGGTTACTGAATAGTGAACGGCAAGCGCCGATTACCAGTACAGCAAGGGGAGCAAAACTAATTTCAGTGCGCCATATCATCTGGAAACAAGGCATTAACAAAAGATTGATTGACATTTGGTGCCTTATAACCAATATTGTGAAATAATACGCCTCTGTTTAAACGGTGACAATCTCATTCCTAAACAAAAACGTTCAGGAGACTATGGCTGCGTCGTGCTTCGTCTGTTTTACAGATTATGGTCAATTTCGGTCATAAAAATGAGTATATACCTATTAATATTCTAAGTAGGTGTGCAGTGAATGATAAACATTAAACCTACTTCAATTTCATTACCGTCTAAATTCAGTGGCCTATGAACGTCGCTCAAAGCTCAGCCACGATGCGAGCGTTCCCGGCATTTCTCACATTTTGTCTCCCACATTCACATGTTCCGGCAGCGATCCATTACAGTCAACACGTCCGTCGCAGCCCGACTCCCGTGCGCCACATGACGCCGCGCCGCGCCGCATTGGTGCCACTGGAGCTGACCGTTACGAGGTGAGCGCCAGCTGATGCGCTGATGAGAGCTGGACGCGCGCTGGCTGACCGAAGGATGCCTTTTGCCTTCAGGAATCCATACAGTAACGTTCTTTGACATGGGCTGATGAGAGTCGGTGCTCCATGACATTGCGTTACGAGCGCTGACCGTGGGTGCTGGAGACGTCGAAATGAAACATGCGCCATCTTCGGAGGTGGGCGTGGTCCATTAACTTGTTTTTTGTTTTGGAATATGCTTTGCTGTGTCGTTCATTAGTTTGAAGGGAGGGGACACAAACTCGATGGAACCTATGACGAGTATTATTACCTCAAGCAAGGTTTCAGGTAATAGCTTGGCCTACCGTGGACCAGTACGGACTCAGCTGTGCCAGCACGGACCCGCGCTACACCTGCGAATGGCTAACTGAACGGCTGGTTGGTGACTCGGCCGCCTGGCGGCGCTGCCATCGCGCCCCATTGGGCTCTCACGTGCCGCTCTCAGTCTACTATGACGGCTGGCAGGGGGCCAGGGTGACGGGGCCGGCCGGCTCCGACACCGCCGACCCTGCGCCCAGCCGGGAGAGATGGCGGAAAGTGAAACAGGAGCGGCAGCAGAAAGCTGCCGACCGCCGATCAGCGGTCAGGAGCCCCGGAGAAAGGCATGGAATTAGAGAGGTCGTGGAGGCCGAGGGGTGACAAAAGGGTAGGCAATCAGCCGTGAGCTTACATGGCTTACCTCGCAGCCACTCGACGGGTCTCAATGAGAATGGGGAGGCGGGAATGCTGCTCTGGTACAGAGCCAAGTCAGCCATGACATAACTCAGTGAAACATGCCGAGAGAGCTAAGACACCAATGAAGGACATCAATTAAGAAAATAAAAAGGCATCTCTTCGCCATCAAGCGTGAGGGATGAGGATAACAGTCAGCACGGAAAGTCTATGAATTCAAGCCAAGTGACTTGACCATCCGGAATGGGTGCAGATCTTGTTTTTAGCTCAGTTTACGAGTGCACTCAATATGAGCACTTCGGAGCGAGCCTGTCCCAAAATCAGCACCAACTGACCCCAACTCAGAATTGGAAGGCCCAGGGACTCACATACGCAGGGAGACGAATAACTCTATTGATTTCTTGGCTCATAATGTTCCAGCTAGGTGGATTGGTGAAGAAATAGACGAAATATGATAATATCATACAGCTCCTCTCCCTTACATTGCATAATTAGCGGGCTCTATCAGATCAAACTCATCGGCTGTTTTATGAGGTCCCTGGCCACGAAAATACGTCTTAGTTGATTGCATTATCAGTACTGATGAACTCATAACACCGAACGTTTTCTCAGCATGAAAATGTTTCGCCGTATAACAAGCATAACGATAGAATCGCTCAGAAGAAACTCATGATTGATGTCGCCCAGCGTAACGGCGCACGCTTTTCGACCAAAATCGAGCCCCTTTCCCGTTCGCGTTATCGCCGCGCTGAACAGCTCGGCTGGGCGCTGGCCAGGGGCGTCGCCACGGATTTTTGAGTGGGGGGGTCGGGTTTCTAGTCTTCACCCGATGGGTAGGGGTGTTTTTTTTTTGCCACACTTCCCAGTTTTGTGCGTGCGTATGTGTGTGTGTGCGTGTGTAACAAATCGGCGCGCAGCGCCGCCAAATTTGGTATAACCTATTAGGTAGGTATACCTACCTACATCACTTGCGTAAAAATTATCACTGGTCACTTAAGGTCAGGTCGCCATGTCAAGTTCAGTTATACGGTATACCTCTATTAAAAACTTTCCCTTCTCGCCATTCTTGTAGCTTTTCTCCCATAACTTCGAAATTTGGTACACTGTATAGGTACCTAATGTATGGGGTTATACGTGTCAGCAATTCATGATTCTAACTGAGGATTTACATCTATGATCTGAAGGCAGGTCAAATACGTGACCTCATCATTAGAAAATAATGAGAAATTATAGAAAAAGCACGAATGCCTCCTGCTTTGAAAAAGTTCGTCAGAAACGCAAAATATCTTTGGAGCCATGACAAATCAGCTCATCATTGCCAGGGACAGGGTGCAACTTATGGCGAGTGATGACTCGAAAGGTCATTAGTGGAAATGTCCATCGATGGCCACCAGCATTTTTTTCTACAACTTTTGACGAAGACGCGGTAGAGCGATGACAGCACCTGGAAGGTGTTCATTGTTCAGCTCAACAACACGGATCCATTCATATGCAGCAGGAGGTCCTTTTTCGATCAGGACATAACGTTGACCTGAGGTCGTTTTAACGTTAATTCTGAATGGTCAAATTTTAACTCATGTGACGCGTCTCAAAGAGATCAAGACGGTGGTGACAAGACAACATATGTACATACCATACAAATTCACGGAATCGAAAGTTATTGCAAAGCAGATGTTTCGGCAGAATCTGTCCAGTTAGCTGTTTGCCTTCTTATGGGCCAAACATAGACCTGAGATGAAATCTAACGCGAAGCTAGCGAAAGAGCGTTAAAAGAGCTATCGAATAGTTTTCTGCTTCACTGTAGCCCTTCTATTGGTGGTTTCCCAGTCGCTAACGTATAACGTATACTAAACTAACGCTGAGGCATGCTTTCGACCCCTGATCGATCTACAGGTTTGCGGAAAAAAGAGCATACTGCCCGTGACGAGAGAAAGCCGATGATACCCATTTACAAGTTTTCGGGTCATCTCAGGACTCAGGTCATCGCCAATAAGTAGAGAAACTCGGGACCTGCTAGAACTTAACGAATGTAAGTTGTGCTGGTTTTTCGAGGTTCTGATTACGAATGTTATCTTAATTTTGAACGAAGATGATGACTCCATGCATTTGGGATAGATCAGGTCAGGTCAGATCGACCAGTACCTAATAGTGGATGACCACCACCGATTGCTTCCTAGCATGTTATATGAATAAGCATTACACAACTACTTCTTAAATGTTCAGATGGGCGCTAAGTTCAAAATCAGCTCCAAAAACTACCCTATCAATTAAAAGCACGTTATGAAAAAGTGAACTAAGGTCATCTTTATTTGAATCAGGGATATCGATTTATTTTAAGTAGGTGATTAACTCGAGCGCACCGGAAGTTTTGTTGCAATCGGCTCCTTTTTGCGCGACTTCTTTGCGAAAGCCCGAGACGGTTCCATCTGACTCCCTTTCCCCTACATGTGCACTGTACAGCTAGTTGTGACGGTAGCCATGGGGCTGAGGCTAGTTTGTAGTTTTGTAGTTAGGTACTGATCCGACGAATCGACTGCGACCATTTTTTTAAAACGATCAGACAAACGCTCGGGGCAGTTTTGGCGCGTCCAATCCTTTGAGGGATAAAAAGGTACTAGGATGGGGGCTACTTAAAAACATTGTTGTGCTGGTGTTCCCCGCCCACAGGTAATTGACCTTTAGGTAATTGGCTAATTGGCTTTAGGGAGCTCTTGAAGCGATTTTGAATCTGATGTATTTGTTGGTGTTGCTGACGCCTGCTTCACTGACATAAAAGCTAAAAAAGCATACTCAGCATCGCAAAAAGTGGGGGGGTCGACACCCCCAGTTTTCAAGAGTGGGGGGGTCACGACCCCCCCGACCCCCCCGTCGGCGACGCCCCTGGCGCTGGCACCGGTCCACGGCAGTCATCCCCAGACCCCAGTGAGCTAACGCCACTCGTCTGGCAGTAGGGTGTTCCGGTGCAGGGTGATCTGTGCAGCGGTGAGGTCGTCCTGAGCTCTTACAAAGCTACTGAATCACGGGGGACAAGCTAATCCCGAGGGAGTAATATGGGACAAAAGGAACCAGCTGACTCAGAGAAAACCACTTGGTCCAAAAGAGCCTGTTGATTTAGATGAAACCAGCTGATCCAGCAGACTGGTAGGATTTAGCTGTAACAAGCAATAGGCTGTTCCTAAAGGAACCAGCTAGTTCGGGAAGATCCAGCTAATCCCGGAGTCCGGGCACTCCATCATCCCACCGCTGACACCAGAGGGAGCCGACAGCGGCGGGGGACCACCTGAGCTCAGTCGGTGCGTCACAGCCCCTCCCCACGCCTGTCCTACCGCAGGCAGCCATCGGAACTCACCTGGGAATGCTCCAGGGGCTGTGTGGCCGCACCCTGCCGCTGCGGGTCGGCCCTGCACTCTCTCACCGTCTCACACTGTCTCACACCGGCACCACGGCCCCCGCGGGGCGGCTCACACCTCCGCCACTGCCGCCGGCCGCCGCCGAGCCGAGCAGCGCCGCCGTCGGCCAGACATACAGCCGTTGGCAGCCGGCCCGACTATTTTGGGAGCTCTCGCGACCGAATTATGCGTCGATTACTTCGATACGGAGTGTGGCGCCGGCAGTGTGCTTAGTTCGGTGCGGACGGTGCTCGTGTGCTCAGTTCGGTGCTCGTGTGCTCAGTGCGGTGTTCATGTGCTCAGTTCAGTGTTTGTGCATGCTTGGTTCGGAGGAGTGGGATGAATCAGTGGTGTGCTCAGTTGGATGAGGAAAGGTCGTGAGTCGAATGCGGACCATGACGGCGGTCGCGAATTGATTTCGGTGCAGAAATTCGTGTGTTCAGAATTCAGATCAATCTTCATTATGTTCAGACGTATAGGTCTAGCGATTAATGTGCCGATCCGAAAAGGCCCTTCGGCAATCCACACCTATTCACTGTTGTGATGCAAAAGCAGAAATTACATCGCCGGTACGATTGATTTAACCTTGGGACCTTCAGATTGGCATGCATTCCCTCGATTGGAATGTTTGGCTAAGCTTTCGGCGAAAAATGTGGCGAATGTTGTAACAACGATGACCTCACCGCGTTTCACAAACATGACAAGCCCGCACTAGTTATGTTCTGTCAAGGTGTAGTCAAATTGATCGTGGTAGATATTTATTCAATACCAGACGGAGAGGGCCCGTAGGGCGGCGTGCATCAGCTGCGCAGGCACTCGTTATTTAAACCCCTGTCGGAACTTGGAATTTCAAATTGAATATAATCTATTCCCGCCGAAATTCTCAACCACTTTAATTGGGTATGTAGGTACCTACAGCTTGAAAAAAACGCAAATTAAACGCAACGGGTGTAGTGTCAAAACTAATTTTACATTAATTAATGTTAAAGCCATTGCGAATCATCAAAACTGTAAGCATGCACACTGGGAGAATCGCTGGCTGTAACAACTATAGGAGCTCTACACAACTGACAGCCTCAGCAACAGGCCAAGGGGTTAACTGCACTCGCCGCTCACAGATGGCAGCAGCGTCTGGCGCCTGCAGGTAGGCTGTGGCGCAATGCTCAGCTCGGGAATTGGCCGCTCCGGGGAACAGGAAGTCGCGCGTGAAAATACTTTGAAATTAAAACAGCCAAATCTAAGAACTCTATACTCTTGGGGATCTCTGACGATCCTGTCCAATGTTTATGATCTAATTCTAGATCAACCGCCCAGCACTGCGACTACGCTCCGATTACCAGTGCTTCGTGCCGAAAGGGATGCAACCCAATGATCTTTTTAGCCATCTATAAGCAGCAGCGGTGTTTACACTATCCAATTATCCATAACAGCAATATGTTTTCATATTTAATAAATGATTAGCTTCGCGTACATTTATTTGTGATAGGCACCTGAAGGTTCAGACAACAATCATTGTGAAATATTACCTATACGTATAGTCATATATAACCCAGTCAATGCTGCATTCACACAATACAAATAAGCTTGCACAACACTTGTCACAAATCAACCATCCATGCTTTAAATGAATCATCGACAAGCGACAATGCATTTAAATTTAAATAAAGGGCGATTATTTTACCCTGTGACGATGTGAACAAGACGTTAGCAGTCATATGTCGGTGCGTAATTGAGGAGTAAACTGGACCATCATTTATCAGCCTGCATGTGTATAACGTATCATGCTCCAGCTCATTATCAGAGATACAGAATACCTGAAACTCATATACAGGCTGACCTGCTCCGCTTAGGCGGTTTTCATTCTTAGCCAAGCACAAAAAAAAACCTTTCATTATTAAAACCTCATTGAGGTAGCTGTCAGCTCTTATCAGCATCGGTATGCTGGACCGATGACATAATGTTACACAACACTAGCACCGCACCATTGCACTTTACCAATAGCACTGCATCACAGGACACTGACACTGCACCAAGCCACGAACAACGAACGATGCACGGTAAACCACCAACTCCGCACCGATTTCACAGCATTTACCGGCGGCAGGACGCACAGCCCTTCGGCAGCAGCTGTCTCAGTGCAGTCCGGTACTGCTGCACCATAACTCCGTACAACACCGGATTGGCCACCACACTCAGATTACAGAAGCACATTGTTACCACCTGCAGGTCCGCCAGGAGCGCCGACCAGCGACCAAAATCCGTACTAAGCAGCGACTCGGACACAACGGCGCAGACCACGAGAGGTAGCCAGAACAGAAGAAAAGCGACGATTATCAATACGGCCCGCACGGCCATTTTTCCTTCCATTTTCTTTTTGCCTCGCAGTCTGGCCTTGCTGTTCATGACACACACGGCACCCACCAGTCGATTCTGTCGTGTCGAGCGAGTGAAGGTTACGTTGCCGTCAATGTCGACCGCCGGTACCGGGCCCACCGATTCGTCCACAGAGCTCAGCTCGAGCAGAGCTGGACGACGGCGCGAGCTCGGGCAGCGCTGCAGGGTAGCATCGGCAACGACAGAGGTGTCATCGTCACTGGCGACAGCGACGGTGTCAGGATCATCAGGGTCTTCCTCGTCAGATTCGTCGATCAGAGGAATCCCAGCGAAGCTGAGAGGTCGGCCGCCAGGGGCGCTAGGTGCCGAGTTATAGATCTCGCCCTCGGCGTTTGCTGCGCTCCGAGCTGTGGATCGTTCGGTCGCGCCCTCCGTGCCGCAGGATGACTCGCCAACGCCGCTATCTGAGTCGGCAGAGGCGAGTCGCGGAGTGTCTGGCGGCTCTCTGATCACCGAGAGCCTCTCGCTGCGTACCGCGCCGGCCAGCAGGCGGTGCTCCGGCTCCACCAGCGACCGTAGCGCCGCCGGGTCGAGCAGCGGCAGAGTTGGATCACTGCGAGGGCTCCCGACAGAAGCCAGAGGACGCTGCTCGACCGGCGCTCCGAGCCGGGCTGCCGAGGGGTGAGGCGGGCGGCGCCGGGCAGGGAACACCCGCAGCCTGGGCAGCCAGTGGCGGCGACTGCGGGCGACGCTCCTCAGCCCCGGCAGGTTCGGGAGGAACGTGGAGGCGGGACCGGACACGGGAGAGCCGGAGGGCTGCAGGAAGCTGATCCGACGCCCGCCGGAGACTGATGCCGGCTCGAGGGGATGCTCCACCGCCTGCTGCGTGCGCTGGGCCAGCGTCTTGTCGGTCATCTTCCTCACGTGCTCTTTGATCTCGAGGTAAATGCGGAGGTAGAATGTCCCTGGAAAGGGAGCAATGAGTGAGTGACTAGTGAGCCACTGCCAAATAATAAAAAACGAATGACGATGTCCGTCTTTTGCATATGTAGTTGTAATTTTTCTTTTCCAGGTTTCTTTTTAGGGTTTCGTGGGATTGTGGGGCCGTTGTGGTCTGTCTGTATGTGCGTGTGTCTGTGTGTCTGTGATGTGTATTCTGCCCAGTAAACGGTATGTAAACACCGCTCGAAAGTGCTGGCTACTCGGGTGAACATTGACAATGGTGTTCGCTGTCCTCTGTTGGTACGTGTGTGACGTCATGGACTGACGTGTCTACGTGCCGCCTGTGCACTAACGTCACGCCACCGATGTCTACGTGCTGCTACCGCACGGACGCTCCCGCTGAACGGCTGGGCCATCGACAGCCAGTGCTCGTCGCTCTCAGCTCAGCTCTCAGTTATACGGGCCTTAGTTTTGCTGTTATAATGATATGCAAATGATGATGAACTTAACATACTCGCCATTCGCCAATGATTTTATGCGCTCCAGCAAAATACGTTCACTGGCATTGTATATGCAAATGTCTAAGCAATAGGCATACGGTTTTTAAAGGCATGAACAAGTCAAAATATAATTAAACTCAAGCACGTTCTCCAATTATTTAGCTATAGGTAAAATAGATACTGTAGTTATTTATTCGAAGTACATACCTACCTATAGTTGAATATGGCCAGCTCTGGTGAAATGACATCACGCAAAAACAGATGCCTCTACAGTCTACAATCTACATGCAAGAGTTACAATAACATGTTGGCCGTTCAAATAAAGTCACAAAGTCGAAAAGCCTCTGGCTTTATTCGAGGCTCAGTGTTGAAATGACAGGTGGCAGGTGTTTCTAATTTCCTTGCCAAGGCTGCACAGTATGATGATCCAAACAGTAATTAATTATCAACCTATCCTGGCATGCTGCATAAGCGAGGCAATACTCATCAACAGGACGATAAAAACGGAAAACAGGCACCTTACCTGTATCATATCGAGCGAAATGATATCGCTGGAGCGAATACAGGGCCCTCTTAATTTTTGACGGAAGTTCGATGCTTTGGTATGCACCTATATAAAGGTACAAAACTCTTTACGTAGAAACGTCTTTAGTATAGGCTTAAAACCTACATTCGGAAATTTGTCAGCTAAAGCCAAACAGCAATAATGACCAGCTTTGCTTTGATCGCACTGACTTCTGGGATCGATTCGGCCCGTTTAATGTCACAGTGGCCCACCAATCAGCTCCGATCGACCGGCCGGAGCCGCCGCCGGCCATCACCTGCCCACTAGCAGTGACTCATATCGGCGCAGCGGGGGTCGCGTCGGTAAATGATGCACCGACTACTCACCGGCCGGCCGTACCCTTACGGTGCAGTCCGTACTCTGGTCGGGTTTAACGATAATTTGGTGACTGGGTTGAGGGGACAGACCCCGACCATGAAGAGTCAGTTTAATAGATGAAAATCGATTGTCCCCTATTTGAGTCCGATACGTATGGACAGGTATATACCTATACCACAGAAAGGGCGTAGGGATCACGATACCTGATATGCGACGGTCTAAACGACGAACGGCGGGGTTCCAGAACGCACGGTGAAACGAAACCATGAGGACAGACGAAGCCAATCCAGGCCGTTCGCAACTGGGTGGCTAGCGTCAAAATACATGGGTCGCTTTTCGTCGACGCTAGCCACGATAAAGTTGGTTCATTAGCTTTTCTACGTCACAACCTTTTTACCGTATTCAGTGTTCACGTGGAAAGAAACTAAGTCTAGAAAGATATGAGACATTAATGATACGGTATGTTTCAAAAGTTTTCGTTATGCTAAGGTAGTTATTTAGCTCGTAACCCACGTGATGAGGCAGGCAAGCCGTGCACATTGGTCGTTAGGCATGTAATTGCTGGGATAGGAACCATTCCGAAAGGTTACGACCGCATGTCAGTGGCACACCCGGGGATATTGGATGGCGTCTGTCCGATATACGTGCGGAGGCTACCAACGGTCACAGCGCTGTGCGAAACTCGGAAACTCTGTACGCTACAGAGACATGATTCTCCTAGACTAACGTTTAAATGTCATCGACATCGTTTTCAATGAAATAAGTAATTAAAAGATGTAATTACCTACTGATCAGTGATTGCACTGATTATAGTAGCTCAGTAAAATAACTTCATGGATCAAAAAATAGCGCAAATATTTAAATCTTCTAATCATTAATCGCTGCTAATTCCCATTAACGTTACGTAACACAAGGTATTTTTGTACCAACGATAATCGACAATACCGCACCGCCTCTTTCACGTGAAGAGACGGGGCTTTTATTTAACAATAAAAATGGTGCATCCGACCCACCTATGATGACAATGTTGATGGCGCCCACTGGAAAATGCAGCAGGCAGAAGGAGTTGGCGAAGTTGTGCGGCAGCTGACCCGCCCTGCCCAGCACGGTTAGAGCCGAGTCCGGAGTCAGACGAACGTCTATCAGACTGCAAACCAGGGCCACCAGCCAGACAACGCCTGCGGGACGTCAGGTACACAGCCGGTCAGAAAAAGACGGGTAGACTCTTGGGCATTTAATGGTCAAAACAACAAGACGGTACCTACACACGATTCGGTCATACTAGCCGGATGACACGAAAAGTGCAATATTCACCGTTCAAATTGAAATACACGACAGTCGACAGGGACTCTTGTAACTGCATACTCTTAGACAAATACCTTATGATTTTGTTAACCCGCGCCCTGGTGGGGTCTGTTTATAACGCGACCTGGTGGGGGGGGGGGCTATTTTTTGCCCCCTCGTATCTCCGAAACTACTGGACGGATCCGCAAAATTCAAACGGCGTTCGAAAGGCCTGCCAAATTTGTCGAGAGAAACCAAATTTCATTGACCTCGGGGTCACCGATGACGTCACAGGCCAGGTCAAAGATGAAATGTTTCACCGTTCACGGGTCTTCTAGGGAATGCGCTATAACACAGAGGAAAACGCATTTTGTCGAGAATCAGCGATAGTGCGTCAGTTGCCTAGTAGATATGTTGCTATTAGAGGTCACTGACAATACCAGTTCAGGTCACAGGTCAGGTCACCAAGGGTCATAGGTCAGGTCACATGAGCCCAACTTTACTAAGGTTGTGTGATGCATGTTTTATGGCCAATTTTTCATTTCCAACTCAATGGTGTTGGTTATAAGACTATCAGGTACGGCTTAGGTCACTTTCTGGTGAAGTTCAGGTCAAGGTCAGGTCAAGGTCAGGCCAAAAAAGGTCAAATTTTAAAGTTGATAGTTTTGCATAAAATGGGTATTGCTTCGATGCAGCTCGTCACGGGGAGTCTAATGGTGGTCTTTGTTTTGCGCTACGGGGTCTAGAATTGCTAAAAATTGAGTTTGAAAATTTGACGTAATCAATTTTGAACAGTTTTTTCGCTATAACTTCGCCAAAAAAAGAGGTATCAATCTCAAATTTGGTATGTGGATGGAAGGCGTTAAGGACTATCACATATTTTCCGGTTTTTGCGAAATTCAAAAAACTTTTTGGATTTTTCGATTATTATATCCAAAAAATTTACTTTTTGATTTTTGCGGGTCAAAATCCAAAAATTTCAAAAATCCGAGATAGCAGTTTTGTAGTCCTGTTGATTCTACATCTTTTATGTCTTTATCATTTTTCTGTATTTGCAAAGCTATAGGCCTGACAGCTCTTCCCGCGAAACCCTTTTTTGGGTCGAAAACGGCAGAACATGACGTCACTCTGACGTCATTTCCGGCCAACCTATCATAGCCTTTGGAAAAATTTTTGGTCGCAATGTGTAAAATTGATGTCCGGGAGGGTACTGAAAGTTTGGTGACGATCGGCGCAGCGGTTCTGGAGATATAGCGAAAAGTCTGGAGGGGGGGGGCAAAAAATAGCCCCCCCCCCCACCAGGTCGCGGGTTAAGCACCTTTACACTGGACAGATCTCCGATCTGGTAAACAAAAAAGCCCTGAAGTCATTTAAAAGGTGCTCATTAATGCACTAGAAGTTACCTACATATATGGAATTCACAGTCTAATTGTTTTCCTATGTATTACGGAGAAAATAAATACAGACAAATAACGATGAACTGGCATGCCATTTTCCATATAGGTATAAGCCATAAGCCAGGCATAGTAACGCTAACCAACATATAATGACATGAGATTTGGGACCGTTTAACGGTTATATCTTGTTGCTTGCGTTGAACCATATCACTGAGCACAGTGCAATGCGCTGTAGGTGCCAGGTGGTGACTTCAGATGCCATGTAGTTCAAATTAGCTCGAACAACTAGAAACACTAGGACGACATGAGAGCGACATTTATGCGTGCCATCCAAATAACCCTAAGTGGCCCTCCACTCGCTTTCGTCAGCTCACCGCTCCGCCGAACAACTCACGCCCGCAGGCTGTAATGTCACGCCAGCCGCTTAGCGGGGCACTTAGCGACACACGACATCAGACCGGTATCCCTCCCGTGTTACAGGAGCGTCCCACGGGACCACGACACCTCAGCACTAAGCTGCTGCCTCACGCAGTGAGGCCGTCACTGCGGACGGCTTTGGGGCATATGACGGCACGGTAGCGCCCGATGACAGCTATTCTGGTCCGCGTGGTTCATGGCACTCACCGAGTCTGATGTTGAGCCGCGCGTCCTAGTTGCTGCTGGCTCAATTGGCTTAGAGCACTCACCAAGTTCGACGTTGAGCCGCCCGGCCTGGTTTTCACGAGCGCACGGCTTAGAGCACTCACCGAGCTCGATGTTGACCCGCCCAGCCTGGCTTTCACTAGTGCGAGACTGACAGTACTCACCGAGCTCGATTTTGATCCGCCTGGTGATCTGGTCATGGCTGAGAGTACTCAGCACTCACCGAGCTCGATTTTGAGCCGCCTGGCCTGGCGGTCGGTGGTGCGGAAGGGGTAGGTGACGCAGTGGAACCGCTCGTAGCTGATGGCTGAGAGAAGGCCCAGTTGACAGGTGACGCCGGCCGTGAACGTCAGGGTCTGCAGACTGAGCAGCGCCGGCGGCAGGCTCTGAGGGAGGAGAGACATGGTGGTTGAGACTAAGAGGAAGACAGCATAGCTGTGCTGGCGGCAGGCTGAAGGGAGGCCGGTCCGAAAGACAAGGGTGGTAAAGAGGGAGACACGTAAGCCCCAGAGGCAGACTCCGGGAGAGGAGAGAACTACGAAGTTGAGGGAGACACGAGACGGTGGGCTACACTTATATCTGCAATTAAACACAAATGGAATAAGTTCAGAACCATACTGTCACAGGGAGCTTCCAATGACCAGATGTCACTGTCTTATACAATACAATTTTATCAAGAACTGCCCCACCGCGCCTGTCTTCATCGCGATGTGTGTCTGCCTCGGACGTGGTGCGCTGCGCTGCCAGAACAAAAACAGCCCAGCCGGGGACAGGACTGCCAAAACGGCGGCTCTACTGATAAACAACAGCGACACGACAGCCATGAGCCGTGTGCGCTTTGTGACGGGCTTTCTTCAAAGTGCTGTTGTACTTTGGCTGTGACGTGACATAAGTTGTGCCTCAGCAAAAATTATATAATTATTAGATGCCTATACTTGTACTTCCGGGCCCCGGGGCTACGCTCACAAACAATTTATACAATTAACTGCTACCCAAAGCCCGATGCTCGTAACGTTCTGATTTTCGGATAGAAGGAGCATCATTAGAGTGATCATTCTGATCGGATTCGAACATTGTCCGACAAACAAAACTCTGTCTAATCACCCGATAAGAGAACGCGTAATATACGCTCAACGCAGACTGTAAAACATCCAGCTTCAAGTGGCAGGTACCTACCTAAAAGGAGCAACTGAGCTGAATTCAGAGCCATTCACATTTGGATTAAGTTCTGGGCAAAAACCGAATGGAAATAAGTCGACGTATTTATCATTTCATTTACCGATACAGATCGAAGCCCTGTTTCGGTATTTTCAGTTACTGTCCTTCGCCTCTGCATAGGTATACAGGGTGCAACACGATTCAACACCACAATTAGCTAATTGGTCCGTATAACTCGCGTGAGTGAAGTCTATCCAAACAGATGTAAAGGCTCGGTGAACGAGCCACCGTCTCCAGACCGGGAAAACGAATCGAGGCCAACCCGGGAAATCGACTCAAACCCCGGGCCGAGCCCGGCCCAGAACTGCCCAACCTCATGTTTTTGAGTGCCGTCTCCACCCACCTGCCGAACCACGGAGGCCACCAGGATCGATATCACCAGGGGCACGTTGGTGCCGGACACCACTGCACCAGCCAGGCACAGGTGCAGCACCAGCCGGTTGGTGTTGGTGCGGCGCAGAGACGGCGTCCGTAGGATGGCGGCTGTCAGAAGCAGGTTCCCTGCGGGCGCAGATCACACTAAAGGTTTCCTAACGTAGTATGCAGCATTTAGTACAGCCAGCCGAAGATGACTGATAAATGATGACTGATGACTGATCAGTGATCAATGAGCGGTGATCAGGCTCCATGATCCCAGGCCCGAATCCCATTCGATCATGTCTGAGGTCAGCCGTCAGGTTTTTCCGATGCTCGTTGTTTTCGTACTATCCTCGACCAGTGTCGATCGTTGAGGAACTGACCTCGACAAGAGGATCCGGACCTGCTTAGAAATGAAAACATGCATCCACAATCCACATGTTCTCTGTGGTCTGTGGATGGGACACAGCCACCGGTGGATTAGGTTTGCGCCTCTCTCTCTCTCTCTCTCTCTCTCTCTCTCTCTCTCTCTCTCTCTCTCTCTCTCTCTCTCTCTCTCTCTCTCTTTCTCTCTCCCTTACCTAAGAGTCCACCAAGACAGCTCACAACGGCCATAGACAAGCACAGCACAGTCGCCGGCTGCGATAGCGTCCACGCAGGCTCCACTTGGAACACGTATTGGTACCGTTCGTCGATGACACTGACGTTCATCATGGAACTTGGCTGGATTCGGGCCTCGGACACCGCTGGCTGTTTTTCAGTCACCACTGGCCGTTCGTCAGCCTTCAGTGAGCGGTCTTCAGTCCGGGTCCGTAGTCTCTAATGGCAGATATTCAGTCGCGCCTGGTCAGCCCCACCGTCCTAAACTGCGGGAGCCTCGGAAGCGCCAAGCTCAGCCATCAGAGGCGAAAGATGCTCCTCAGTTCACTACAGCCACACCATCCCTTGCATAATGCCTCGCGCCATCATATGCATGTTCTTTCGCTCTTTCCTCTCACATCTCTCTTCGTCTGTCCTTTCCACCTGCCCGAACACTGCCTCAGCTCCAAGCGCCACCCGTGCACCTGTCCCGGACCAGCACCCGACCTCCGCCGCCACCGTCACCGTCACTGCACCGCCGACGGCGACCACCAACGACGGTACCCTGCGTCGCCACCGACGCAGGCAGGTCGTCGGCGTCGACGCACGGGCGGCGATAGTGGCGGCGACTATCTAATCGGCACGCGAGCGGCGCGAGCTGTGGACACGAGGGCGCGCCGCGTATTTGGACGGTGCGCCGGTAATTACCTGGCCTACCCGCGCGCAGCTGGGGCCGTGGATGGCGACTGGCGAGGTCATATTTAGAATCTGCTGGGTCCGTGGATAACGACCGGCTAGGTCATGTTTAGAGACTGCTGGGGCCGTGGATAGCGACTGTAGGAATGGATAGTAATCGCTGGCCCCTTAAAAACTGAAATCAGTCGCTACCGAAGTTGGGTAGCGACTGTTGTGGTAAAAAACAACAACAATAATAATGTATATTCCATAGACATTTCTGTCGGATCTTTCGGTTTCTATTTACCTATGCAACATACGATATTCTATTTTACATACGAAAGGGGTGGGTTCAGTTCACCGTTTTACCCGAAACTGTGCTAGAGCTAACCCCTACGAGGGTCGAGGAACAATATGCATTTGCTCTGTTACATAGGTAATACAGCGGCTGGCACTTATCTCAACTTTAACCCTCGCATGTGTAGGGGGGGGGGGTCGGATGGACCCCCCCATGGTTTTTCGCGAATAACTCGCGTAAAAAGCGGACCTTTGACCTGTGACCTCTTTTCCGAGACCATGTTTGGCCGGAATCGCGATTCCGCGTACGTCGGCTCGCATTAGCCGCGCGTTTGCAAGCTTTTCGTGGTTTCAAACGTTCAAACATGTGACTTGATGTTGCTCCCATGCATGAGGGTGGGTGTCAAGGTCACCTGAAGGTCAGGTCAGGTCATTGACCTTTGGTGACCTCGGGTGACCTCGGCTCACTTTTTCGAGTTTTACATGTTTCTAGGCTAGTTTTTGGAGCTGAATTCGAATTTAGCAACCATTTGAGCATTTACGAAGTAGTTTTGGTGCCTTCGTAACATGTTACGAAGCTGTCAGAGGCGGTTGACACGTACTACGAATACCCGTCACAACCCCTACTGGTTGACCTGACCTGACCTGACCCGACCTGGTCTAAATGCTTAAAGACATCATCTGTGATCAAAACTAACACGACATTCGTGATCAGCACCCCGAAAAAACCCTTAAAAGCCACACTTTACGACTTTCTAATACGTCCCGATTTTCCCGACTTTGGGTCATTGACCTGACCTGCAAGGCCAACCAATGACCTAGGACCTTAAAATTGGGTATCATCGGCTTCCTCTCGTCACGGGCAACACGCTCGTTTTTTCCGCAAAGCTCTAGCTCGATCAGGGGCCAAACGGCAAGCCGACCCCCCCCCCCTACACATTAGAAGCTGGCAAACGCCGCACACATGCGAGGGTTAATCCTCGCCGGACCAATTGGCTTTTTACATGCGTCGCAAGCCAAGGGGTGCGCCGACCCCCTCGCCGTTCGCTCCGATTGAGAGTTACCTAAAGCCTCGCTGAAAAAATAAAGGGGTGCGCTGTTATGAGACGCAGTGACTAGTATCCAAGTTTAGCCCTCGATCTGGCAGGGCATTTTTTCATAACGCGGCCTGGCAGGGGGGGGGGGGTCCATGCGACCCCCCTCGCGATTGGCTGGGGGGGGGGGGGGGGCACTGCCGATTTTTGGTCTCATTCTTAATTTCCATGCAACGCTCATAGGGCTAATGTTAAAATGTCAAAATCAAAGGGGGCACGGTGCCCCGGTGCGGGCGGTGCCCTCCCCGTTCCGCCGCCTATGGCATTCCATTTAGGTATGTATATCCAAGATACGAGTACAACACGTTCGCCGTTTGCACTTCGCAACTCCTGGGTCCTGGGTGTCAGATTCCTTTGTAAAGATGAGACCTCAGGATCTGGCCTTTTTCACAAGGTCATGTTTTTCAGAATGTTAATTGAAATGAAGCCATAAATTTTAAGGGAGTCAGTGTACTATGCAGGCAGTAGACATTAATTACTACCAATTTTACTTTACTCGCTGTGACTTAGTATATGGCAGCACTGCAACAAGACAACCACAGCGCAAGTGCTTCATGTCAATTGTCTTTTCGTTCGCAAAATAAGCAGCAGCCAGTTACTTCAATTTCTTTATACCGTGATTAAGATTGGTGAAGAAAATGCAGGCTGAATAAAATTGAATACTTTTTTCGAAGTTGAACAGAATGCAGCAGAAAATATTAAGCTTTGAGCTGATATTACAGTGTTGGATACCTATATATGGCCTTGGTTGGATAAGGCGCCCTGTTTTCACCGTCGTCCGATAATACAGGATAATATCTTTTATTGAGTGTTGAAGGCTTGGGTGTTGAATACAGTTATATTCAGGGAAATATTTTAAATGTATGGCATTTAATGTGGGTGGAAGACAAGGACGCTCTGACCAGTGATTTTAACTATGCACATGATCTTGGTATTTGACATTGATTTGCTTCATAATTTTAATTCAAATTCGATTGGAGGAATGGTTGGCTCTGGCCTGTGCGCCCGGTTGTGGTTCGGCTTTTAACCTAGTTGGAAATGGTAAAATGGACCCACCAACTGACTTTGTCTGCTCCTGGTTCACTGGTGTCTGGTGATTACTAATTTTAGAAATTGAATGCATCACAGGATTGCTGATGTGTCATGTCATTCGGGCTCGGCTAGGTCTAGCATGGCCCTTTTAAGTTTCAACCATTGTCAGCTGGCTGAATATAGACACATGGGTCAAATGATGTGGAGCTCCCTGCCAAGCGTTGACTACCAGTATGTTATCCACTTGGCTGCATGGAGGAGAAGAGTGATAATAAAATTAAAGTACTTGAACACTGAACAGGATGTCAAATTGTCATTTTTCATAATGCATCACCACTAACTTCAGATTTAGTATTTAAATGCTAAAGTAATCTTTCGGACAATGGTGCAGCTGCATTTGTCAAAGTATATCCATAAATATGACTGTGTAGTGTGTATGTTTGACCATGTTTTTCTGTTCCATCCCAGGCGATCCAGCATTTTTTTTTTACAATGAGAAGCTAGCACAGCAGTTAAATATTATACTATATGCTACAGCTCTCATCACTCTGTGCTAAATCTACACAATTATACCGCTGCATCATGCACTGGCTGAATTACTTCTCCCTGATAAGATATTGTCTGACTTATCATGCTTTGCAGCCTGATGTATTTGCATAATTCAGATTCAGATTGCAGCAGGCACATAGCATGAATAGGTGTCAATTATGAAATACTTTGGCACTTTGGGCATGATTAGGCTTTATAAATCATAAGAAGTAAGCACATCTGTATTCCTTCAAAGCAGTACCTATTTCTGAATCAATGCTTTTCACTCTGCTCTGAACTAGCAGCTCTAGTGACCAATTATATCTGATGTTAATCCACTTTTCTTAGTTGATTCATTGTTTTTATTCATTGAAGAAATTATTAATAATTTAACATATCCACCATCTTTTCTAGGAGAGAAATAATTTGCTTTGTTCTAGGCAGAGAGCTGCAGCCTCTTTTTACTGGCACAGAGGATTGGAAGTTATATTTCTGGCTTAGCCTGAAGGCTAAATGAAACTGCTGCAGCTTCGTTGCTGTGCATGCAATTGAGTGTTGGCTAGTGGCAGCAATGGATTCAGGAGGTGACAAGTGTTCTTGAAGCTGTAACCATGTCTAAAATATGTCTTGTTAGTGTTGTTCAGATGATAGAACATTGACTTGTTGACTGTAGTGTAATCACTAATTGCTTTTACGTTCCATCCATTTCAGGACCAGGAACAAGAGCAAGCAATTGAGGATTGAGGACTCATAAAAATGAACGTTGTGACAAATTATGTACAAAACACTTAATGTAAAATTGCCTTGTAGTTTACCATTGACGTAAGCATGCAAGCCACATCACAAGCTAAAGACTGAGTTTCAGGTAAGTTTTGAAATATTTGCTCCACTATGTCTAGCATGCAACTTTCTTTAGTTCTCCCTATGCTTAAGCTTCCATTCCATTACAGAAATTACATTGCACTGAGGGCAGCTTTGGACTGACTTTTTGACGGCTCTGGACTGACGAGCTAAGAGCATGATTTTTGCCGAAGAATGTCAACTCTGACTTGGGAGTTGGAGAAGGTACGGGTTCGGCGACTCCGACTCCAGCCGAACTGTCGACTCCGGCTCCAGCCGAACTGTCACGACTCAGGCCGACTCCGACTCCAAATACACAGCGCCTTTACTTTAACCTTCCAGGCGGTGGGGGCCCCCTTAGTTTTTTTTTTCGATATATATCCAGAACCGCTGCGCCGATCGTCACCAAGCTTTCAGTGCCCTTGCGGGAATAGCTTGTACACATTGTGACCAAAAAAAAAAAAAAAATCCAAAGGCTGTGATAGGTTGGCCGGTAATGACGTCGGAGTGATGTCATTTCTGCCATTTTCGACCCATAAAAAGGTTTCGCGGGAAGAGCTGTCAGGCCTACAGTTTAAGAGATACAGAAAAATGTTTTTCCATAAAATGTGTAGAATTAACAGGGCTATAAAACTGCTATCTCGGATTTTTAATTTTTTGAATTTTGACCCCCCCCCCCAAACTCATAAAGCTAATTTTTGAATATAATAGCCAAAATCCCAAAAGTTTGTTTAATTTCGAAAAATCGGGATATGTGTGATAGTCCCTACCGCCTTCTATCCACATACCAAATTTGAGATCGATACCTCTTTGTTTGGCCAAGTTATAGCGAAAAACTGTTCAAAATTGATGACGTCAAATTTTAAAACTCAGTTTTTAGCAATTCTAGACCGCATAGCACAAAAACAAAGACCACCATTAGACTCAGACTCGGCGTGACGAGCTGCATCGAATCAATACCCATTTTATGCAAAACTATCAACTTTGAAATTTCACTTTTTTGACCTAACATTGACCTGACCTGCACCAGAAAGTGACCTAAACCGTACCTGATGGTCTTATAACCAGCACAATTGAGCTGGAAATGAAAAATTTGCCATAAAACATGCATCGCACAACCCTAATAAAGCTTGGTTCATGTGCTGACCCTTGGTGACCTGACCTGTGACTTGACCTGACATTATCAGTGACCTCAAGTAGCAACATATGTACCAGGCAACTTACGCCCTATCGTTGATTTTCGACAAAAGGCGTTTTACTCGATGTTAAAGCGCATTCCCTAGAAGACCCGTGAACGGCGAATGATTTTATCTTTAACCTGACCTTGTGACGTCTTCGGTGACCCCGAGGTCAATGAAATTGGGGTTCGTCTGGCAAATTTGACAGGGCTATCGAACGCTGTTTGAATTTTATGGATCCGTCCAGTAGTTTCGGAGATACGGGGGGACAAAAAATCCCCCCCACCGCGCGGAAGGTGGCCGGGAGGCCCACCGCCTGCCGGGTCAAATCACGGTATTCGTTTCGCCCCTTATTGGGTTTAGAGCTTGCGAAAAAATCAAGGGTATTGGCGGCTGTCACGAGACGCACCAAATGGGACATAATTTAAAGGTGTTTAGGTAAACGTGGGACTATCTGGGTCAGGTCGATGACCCGATGGTGTATGCCCGATTTTCAGTCCATGGCTTCGATAAAAGTGTCAGGAAGCATCGATTTTGATGCCATTGCGTTTTCCGCGTCCAGCTGCTTCGGATGATCTTTTTTTTCCTTTCACCGGAGTCCACCGGCGGTTTATTATTTAACGAGTACACATGAAGTGCATTTAAACGCTTCAGTCTGGGGCAACAGCCATGGTGCCTGGTTCGGTATAACGAACGAGAATAGGCATATGGATGGCGCTATCGGTGGAGGTGGTAGGAAGGATATGATAGTTAGTCATGTTACGGGATACACTGTTAGATGATTAGATATAGGAATGCCACCGGTAGCGCCAACACTAAAGAAATGTATGAACAGAGACATATTCACAGCCTATTCACTGTCCATTTCAGTACACGTAGCATAGCATTAGCCACAGATGGCGCCACCGACGGCCGCAGATGGCGCTGATCTCAACAACACATGAACAGCACTGGCGTCAAGGAACAAAGACTTAGTTTGGGAACTGGACAGCGGCGGAACGCACGGCCGCGGGCCTCGTCTTGAACATGATAGACGCCTATTTCAGTATCAGACTCTGTGGTTACAGAGACTCCTCATCTTCCAAGTCGGCCAGGCTGAGGCGCAGGCGCCAAGCAGCGCGGCAGCGACGCAGCGCACCGACGTCGGCGGCCCCGCCGGCCCAGCTTCCCGTCATCAAGTTGAGCTCCTTCTCCTACTCCTCCGACTCGAGTAGGCTGGATGCTGACGTTAAGCAGCGCGGTATAGGTGCAGCGGACTGACGTCGGCGGCTTCACTCGCCCAGCGTCCTGTCAGCGTCAAGTTGAGCTCCTACTCCTTCCGTATCTGCAGCTGGAGGGCCTCCTTCTCCTACTCCTCCGATTAGGCCAGGCTGGGTTGTCGACGTTAAGCAACGCGGTAACGATGTAGCGGACAGACGTCGGCGGCTTCGCTGGCCCAGCGTCCTGTCACCGTCAAGTTGAGCTCCTTCTCCTTCCGTATCTGTAGCTGGAGGGCCTCCTTCTCCTTCTCCTCCGATTCTGTCAGGTTGGGTGCTGACGCCAAGCAGCGCGGTAATGATGCAGCGGGTAGACGTCGGCAGCTCCCCTGGCCCAGCTTCCCGTCATCGCCAAGTTGAGCTCCTTCTCCTTCAGTGTCTGCAGCTGGAGGGCCTCCTTCTCCTACTCCTTCGACTCGGCCGGGCTGGGGTGTTGACGCTAAGTAGCGCGGTAACGATGCAGCCGACAGACGTCGGCAGCTCCCCTGGCCCAGCTTCCCGTCATCACCAAGTTGAGCTCCTTCTCCTTCAGTGTCTGTAGCTGGAGGGCCTCCTTCTCCTACTCCTCCGACTCGGCCGGGCTGGTGTTGACGCTAAGTAGCGCGGTAACGATGCAGCCGACAGACGTCGGCAGCTCCCCTGGCCCAGCTTCCCGTCATCGCCAAGTTGAGCTCCTTCTCCTTCAGTGTCTGCAGCTGGAGGGCCTCCTTCTCCTACTCCTCCGACTCGGCCAGGCTGGGGTGTTGACGCTAAGCAGCGCGGTAACGATGCAGCCGACAGACGTCGGCGGCTTCGCTGGCCCAGCGTCCTGTCAACGTCACGTTGGACACCTTCTCTTTCCGTATCTGCAGCTGGAGGGCCTCCTTCTCCTTCTCCTCCGACTCTGTCAGTCTTAGGTGCTGGCGCTGTGCAGCGCGGCAACGATGCGGCCAGAAGACGGTAGCGCCGCCGGTCTAGGGTCTCGCGATCGTCACGTTGAGCTCCGTCTCCCACACGAACCGCCGCTGGAGGGCCCCCTCCTCCTCCACGATCGACAGGGCCGCGGTTCTCTGCGTTGCTGCCAGTGCACCTCAGCTGGTTACTCCCCAGGTGCTGCCAGTGGCAGCGGCGACCCAGCTCGGCGGTATGCAGTAGCAGCATCAGTGCTGGACAAGGCGGCCACCTCAGGTCTCAGGTCGGCAGAGCCAGAGGCACGCAGCAGCGGTCGGCGCTGGGAAGAGGATTCAGGCAAAGTTAAGACAAGTACAAAACTGGGGAGGGGGGGGGGGCAATTGACAGGATAAGCGTGGGGGAGTCATATCGAATGGCCATTAAACTTATTAACCTGAACACCAGTACGGTATGCGATACAAGATAACAAACATGGTACTCTGGATTATAGTTTTGTAGCAAAACAACAGCTTGGGCAAAACGCAGCGGGATATAGGTCGCTTAGCTTCCTGAGGTCCCGCTACGCGCCACTAAATCAGGTTAACAACGAACGTGATGGTGGTGGTGTAGGAAGTTCATGGACGAGTAAATGAAAAAAAAAATAATAAAGAATAAGTAGAGAGTAGAGATACGAGTAGGAATAAATGCGATATGTATGAAGAAAGGAGAGTTAGATGTAATAGCAGATGATATATAGCAAGTATGTAAAAGATGGAGCAGCCTAGTATTCATCTAAGAAAATGCGCATAATACATTTCTTAAAGAGACTTGTGCTTGGAGGGATATTATGCAAGTTCGGGATACGTGGGGCAATCATCAGGTTCCAGGTCTTAGGTGCTCTACAGAAAGGAGAGAAGAGTCGGTAGTTGGTCAATCGATAGTTGGGCACCATATCCCCTGTACCTGATGTGACTGCCTCACTAAAGTGCCTGACACTGCGTGAGGGGCGGGACTGGTTATGCAAGGAAAATTTATCAGATATGACAGCGGGGAGGCGTCCAAAGAGGCAGTTATGCATGAGAAGTAGGAGTTGCTTGTTAATAATGTCATGGAACTTCAGTAATTCAAGTTCTCTAAAAAGTGGCGAAGTGTGCGAGAAACGACCGACACCGGCTATGAGCCGAATCGCCAGCTTTTGAGCAATGACAATTGGGTTAAGATTACTTTCGTAGTTGGAGCCCCAGATAAGCAAGCAATAGCTGAGATAGGGTAGAACAAGGGAGTTATACAAAAGGATCAAGAGTTTCTTGTTAAGCAAATAACGGGCTCTGCTCATGATGCCCAGGTTCCTGCTAATCAAACCAGATACTTTGTTAATGTGAGATTTAAATTTTAGATCTTCATCGACCAACACACCAAGGTACTTGACGACCGGGGCACGCTTTAAATTGACGCCTTTCACAGGTATAGAAAGGCCTACAGATTCAACATTACCAGAACCATAGAGTTGATAGAACGTTTTAGAAGTAGATAGAGAAAGTCTGTTAGCGTGAAGCCACAGAACGACTTTTGGAAAGGAGCGTGAGATAGCAAATTGTAGTTCATCAAGTGTTTGGGCAGAGTAGAGGATAGCAGTATCGTCAGCAAAGAGAAAAAAATTGGCCTCATCACAAACTTTGGGAAGATCTTTAATATAGAGAAGAAATAAGATAGGGCCCAGCACAGAGCCTTGCGGCACCCCACAGGAGATGTCGGTGAGATCTGAGACAACATCTTTATATTTTAGACATTGTTTTCTACCAGAAAGGTACGATGAAAATAGATCCAGAGCGTTACCTCTTATGCCGTACTTTGATAGTTTGCTGAGAAGAATATCTGAATTCACAGTATCGAATGCGCGGGCAAGGTCGAGATAAACACCTGCTGTAGTACAGCCATCAACAAGATTACTAGTAATTGAGTCATGAAGGAGACAAATAGGCATATACGTCGAATGTTTGGCTCTGAATCCAAATTGGTAGTCAAAGAGAATTTCGTTTTCTGCTATGAAACTAAGAACCTGGTTGTATATCACTGATTCAATAATTTTTGAGATAATTGGCAAAACTGAAATGGGTCTATAATTAGAAAAGAGGGCGCGAGATCCCGTTTTGTAGATAGGTGTTATAAGAGCAGTTTTCAGCATTGCTGGAAACGTGTTGTTCAATAAGCAAGTGTTAACCAAATGGTT
This sequence comes from Amphibalanus amphitrite, assembly GCF_019059575.1. Classification (NCBI taxonomy): domain Eukaryota; kingdom Metazoa; phylum Arthropoda; class Thecostraca; order Balanomorpha; family Balanidae; genus Amphibalanus; species Amphibalanus amphitrite. Next base: position 59,321 of record NW_024882765.1, on the reverse strand, counting down.
GAGATGAGGAACGATTGCTGGAATGAGTTGCTTCAACAGCTTGCTGTTGATACCATCCAGGCCAGCACCAGTATCTTTTAGTCCGGCAACAATGCCTAAAATAGCTCCCTGTCCGATAGGCTGAAAAACCTGTGTCTCAGCTACTCTTACATCGTTTAAATATGATAGAGGATCAACTGAGCAGGGACCAAGGGCAGCATCCAGAGTGGGAGCAACTTGGCTATAATAGTCATTGAACTGACGCGCCACGACTTCTGGTGAGCTTACCACACGATTATTGGTCTCAAAACTGTTTGGCAGGTTTACATGGGCTTTCCTTTTATTAATTGCTTCTAATAGATCCTCCCAAAGTCTTTTAGGATTTCTAGCGTTTTTTGAAAATTGAGAGCGATAATAAAGTTGCTTGGCACGTCTCATCGCAAGTCTAAGAGTGTTACGGTATTTCTTAAATTTTTTAAGTTTTTCAGAAGAGCGATCCCTTAGAAATTCTTTAAGGAGGGTGTTACGTTTGTTGATAGAGCGAAGTAGCCCTGGTGTTACCCAGGGTTGCACAGGACTGGTTCGCCTGGACGATCGCGTTACAGAGAGCTTGGATACCTCCGTCTGGATAACAGATATTAGTCTGTGTGCGCAAGCTTCCGGATCAACTATGTCAAAAAATCCGTTTAAGCTGTCAGAAACATTTGCTTTAAGTTCCTCAATTTTATTATCATCAAACCTGGGTTGGGGGGCAGGACTCTTTACCGTCGGGCGTTTCTGAGCCAAGTCAGTCATGCAATAGACAGCTTGGTGGTCTGCGACCCCAGTACAGATTGCTCCATTAAATGTGATTGTTTCAATGACATTCGTGAAAATGTTATCAATTAGAGTTGCAGTGAAGGGTGGGGTGTTAGATATCCTAGTGGGTACGGTAATAGTGGGAAAAAAGCCGTAGGAATTCAAGCAATCGAGGAAGTGTTTAGCATCATGAGAGTCATTATACTTGAATAAATTAACATTGAAGTCACCGGCCCAAAAGCATGGCTTATTGAGCTGAGATATTCTATCAAGGCTATCCTCAAGAAAAGGCATCAAGAGAGACAGTGGGAAAGAGGGTGATCTGTAGAGAGTAGACACAATAAATGAGGCACTAGCAGGAACAGCTACCAGAATACTAATGCACTGGAATTCAGCTTGACAGGCTGATAGCTCCTCAATTACAGTACAGAAAGGGGATAAATCCTTTTTAATGTAAATAGCACAGCCCTTGCCTGTAACGCTGCCAGACGGTATAGAGTGGAGCATATCATATCCGTCAATCTGATAACAGTCAGCTATGTCAGGTTTCAGCCAAGTCTCAGATAACATAAGAAAATCCGCTGTAACATTTTCCTTAGTAACAAAAGAAACGATTGAATCAAAATTTTGGTGAAGTGAACGAGCATTAATATGGACAAGTGAAAAATCGGACTTGTCAAGGAATCGGGGCAAGGAAGATGGAAGAAGGGTCAAACACCTGGACGAAACAGATTGGAGATGAGGCACAGTGGACGGGATGCTGGCTAGGATAGGGGAATCATCAGGTACAAGTTTTGGTGAACCATTTTCAAGTATTACATGGTAAGTTCCATAGGATGGGATGGTTGAGACCTACTGTAAACTCTAGGGTAACGAAGCAAGTGTAGGTACAGTTACAAAATAAGAAGTATCAAGTCAGTTAAAAAAAAATGGAGAGTAAGGGTATAAGATAGAAACAGGCAACCAAACAATTGAAACAAATATATAAAGGGTAACAGAAACAGTACAAAGGTACAGAGGAAAAAAAACTAGCAGTAAACCAATTCAGAAGGGGGAAGGTACATGGAATAGGTATTACACAATAGACCAAAGTTCAATACCAGAGGACAGGACATGTTGACTAGGTAGAGTCACCCTCTGCCCCATCGACAGTAGTCTCGGAGTCAAGGGCCCGCAGGGACTGCGCAGACGAGAGGGTGACGGCCTGCTGGGATGGGTTTGCAGCACCAGGTACACCATCCGGAGAAGCCGCACTGCCCGAAGCACCAGCAGGCTGAGGCCCCACAGACTTTTTGCTTGCGAAAGGTCAAATCAGGGTGTTGACGTCTGGTCAGGATCATATCCAAGCAAGAGGTCAGGAGCTCGTGCTGTATAATGGCCATCATTTGGCTCGGAATGTCGTTCTGGATTTATCGTTGCCTTATCCCGACTCGACCACTCAATTTGAGCGGAAGTTATTGGTGAAAGACTCCGATGACCTCAAATGTCATGATCACTGGGACGTCGTACACCTATGCCGCCACGCAAGGCCCAGATTCGGAAAAAGATACAGCATCACAGCTTACCTACAAATAAGGTATGGAAGTGGAGATAGGATTAGTTAGATCATTTGCGGCACTAACTAAGGGCGAAAGCTCCACTAAAATAGATAAGTTTTAGTCTAGAACATAGACCACCACGCGTCTTACCAACAATTCCCATTTTCTCCGTTAATCCATTTCCCCTGTCTCTCGCCACTCCCATTCCCAATCCTCTTTTTTCTGCGGGATGGTCGGAGCCTGAACATTAGTACATCCGGCACCAGTCCTCTGCCTCAATCCGGTCCTCTGCCCACTCCGATTCTCTGCCTCCGTTGGTACTCTTTCCAGTGGATCCTCTATCCCCGATCATCTGCCCCCAGTTCTCTGCCTCTGTTGGTTCCGTATCCCCGGGTCCTATCCCCGTGGGTCCGGTCCTCTGTCCCTTCTATCCTCTTGTCCTCTGCTCCCGATGTTCATACGCTTCCGTTGGTGATCTGCCTCCGTTGGCCCTCTGTCTCCGAACCCTCTGCCTTTGTCGTCCTCTGTCTCCCTCGATTCTCTACCTCCGTTGTTGCTCCGCTTCCGTCGCGCCCCGTCCGGCCGCCGCCCCGCTCCGTCGGTGGGCGGGTCTCGGTCGACCCCCGTCGGCGCTCCGTCGGCCGTCGGTCCGTGTCGGTCGGCCGCGGCAGTCGTGTTTACACCAGCGCGCCGGAGGGACGGTCCGCCGACGGTCGTCGGTGCCAGGTCAGGTGTCTCTGGTGGCAGCCGATGGGGAGGAGTGGGGGCCGTCGACTGATGGGGGGTTCGTCGATTCTGTGAGGAGTGGTCCAACTGTGCCGCGCTGGACGATAGGAGCCGCGCCGTTAACGGAGAGCGACCGGCGTTGCGTTCGACGCGGTCCAGGGCACAAGAAGACTCGGCGCTGTTTTGGTGATAAGGTCTGATCACCAAGAAGACACGGCCACCTTCTCAATACGAGCTGGTCAAAGCGTTTTGTAGATTGCTTTGGGGTTGCAACTGATACTAACGTTTGAAAATATTGACATGAGATATTAAACCCTCACCCGTATGGGTTGGGGGAGGGTTCGAACGACTTCCCCTCGTTTTTTTTTTTCGCGAATAACTCGCGTAAAAAGCGGCTGATGGCAACGAAACTTTCAGTATCCTCGCGTCAATTAATTGTACACCTATCTTGAAAATTTCATGACCCTGACCCAAATGACTTTTCACCTGTGACCTACTATTCGAGACCATGTTTGGCCGGAATCGCGATTCGGCGTATGTCGGCTCGCATTAGCCGCGCGTTTGCAGTCTTTTCGTGGTTGCAAGCGTTCAAACTTGTGAGCATGTGATACGATACTGCTCCCATGCATTAGGGTGGATGTCAAGGTCACCTGAAGGCCAGGTCAGGTCATTGACCCTTGATGACCTCGATTCACCCTTTCGAGTTTTACATGTTTCTAGTCTAGTTTTTGGAGCCGAATTCGAATTTAGCAACCATTTGAACATTTACGAAGTAGTTTTGGTGCCTTCGTAACACGTTACGAAGCTGTCAGAGGCGGTTGACACGTACTACAACTACGAAACTGGTTGACCTGACCTGACCTGACCCGACTTGACCTGACTGGCATACATGTAAATAGACATCATCTTTGATCGAAACTAACACGATATTCGTGATCAGCACCCCGAAAAAAAACTCACAATAGCCACACTTAACGACGTTCTAACAGGTCTAACCGGTCCCGATTTTCGCGACTTTTGGGTCATTGAACTGATCTTGAAGGTCAACCAATGACCTAGGACCTTAAAATTGGGTATCATCGGCTTCCTTTCGTCACGGGCAACACGCTCGTTTTTTTTCTGCGAAGCTCTAGCTCAATCAGGATCGAAACGGCATGGGGGGGGGGGTCCAACGGACCCCCCCCCCCCTTATACGTTCGAGGCTGGCAAAACACCAATACGGGCGAGGGTTAAGTCGCAGAGTGAAGGTATTTCCCCTCCTACATGCAGTCATGTTTGCAAATATTTATTCTTTTCTAAAACAGTTTGAAATCCCAGGCATCTTCCATAGGTGTATTATGTATCCGTGTCCCTTACGGCACAGGTGACCTGTCCTCACCCTTAGTATGCATACCGAGACCGGATGTTAGCAGAAAGACAGACGTGTTTGCGAGCGAGAGGTCTCATCGGAATACATGTTGAACAGGCTGCAGTGAGCACCGTGAAACGGTATACGGTCGCCAAGTCTCTCATGTACCGTTGGTCTACCATTGTCTAGTTCTACGGCTCAACCTTAACTTTCGCAGGCAGCCGGGGCTGATAAAAGAGAAAGGTTTAACTTAAAGGCATTGAAAGGTTGTGAAACGTCCGCTTCCTTTCGCAGACCATTTTCTGTGTGACTAACTTAAGTGTTTTGTGCATTTAAATTAGTGATCTGGGACTGGACAGATGTTCCATGGTAACAGTAAATCGACGTTGTAGCCAGGCTCGCCGGTCGTCACTTCGTGCAATTTGTTCCTGTCCCTCGGGGGAGGGCGGGGCAGCACTCTGCACAGGAACCTCTGTTCACTTCACTCGGCGCAGGAGCATAATGAACACATTTCGAGTAGGAAAGCTCGACATAAAGAGGCCTGCTGGGTCCAATATGTGCAACCCTCATCGCACCGATTGGCCCCGGTCCGGCCGGCGTTGTCCACTTACTTCTGCTACTCAACTGCAGCTGGTGCGTCCAGTGACGTGGCTGTTCTGTGCAGGGCTGCGGAGTCGATGGATTTTCGGCGACTCCGACTCCGACTCCGACTCCGGCTTTCAAAAACCAGCTCCGACTCCGACTCCAACTCCGGGCAGAATTGTCGACTCCGACCGACTCCAACTCCCGACTCCGACTCCGCAGACCTAGCAGGGCTGCGGAGTCGACAGATTTTCGGCGACTCCGACTCCGACTCCGGCTCGGGTTTCTAAAATCGACTCCGACTCCGACTCCGGTCACAACTGTCGACTCCGACCGACTCCGACTCCGACTCCGACTCCGACTCCGCAGCCCTGGTTCTGTGTTTACTGGCCTTTTCGCTCCATCGAACCTCAGCGTAGACCTCTCCAGCGGCACCCGCTTGGGCCCGTGTATATGTATCGAACCCCTTGTCCAATGTGTCCCTGGCCCACACCCCCATGGCCGCTGTGTGCTGGTGTCCGACAGACCTCCGGTCAATGTGTGCTGGTGGTCTGCAGGGTAAGGTCTTGTACCCATGGTCCGCACCCTCGGCCACTGTGCCCATGGTCCCGACGGTCCTGCGCCCCTCGCCCCTGGCCACTGTACCCATGGCCTGCACCCCTGGCCACGGTACCCCTGGTCCCTCGCCCTGGGCCACTGTGCCCTGCGGTGTGATCAATACCAGATACGGTCATTACCGGGCGGTGGGGCCATTGATTTGCCGTACACACTACCAGCGACCACGGCGCCGATTGGCCGGCGGTGTACTCATTCATTGGCGTGCGCCCTGCCTGCCATGTGGGCGTGAGCGGCTCGGTCACGTCAGGTGATACATCCACCGCCGCACAGCCGCTCCGGCCGTCCGCGCGTCAAGCGTCACCTGCACAGTAGCCGCTCACTCATTATTTACGAGACCCAGCCATTTATTAGACAGCTCCCGGATCTGGCCGACCCCCGAGCTTTAGAAACCCAATCTTGCGCCGTTGGCATTGTTTGTAGATGTTCCCCACGACGAGCTCCTGGATGCAGTCAATTCTCGCGAGCTTCAGAAGCCTGGTGTATGAGCGGCTGTGGCGTTGTTCTTAGCTGTTTCCTATTGTGACTATGCCGACGGTGCTCTATTTTCTGCCGACTGCCGTCAGGTAGCAGGTGGATGGCAAGGCGACACCGTTGGAATGACGAACACTCGCTGGCTAAGAGGCTGCCTGCTGCTGACATACTGCATAGTTATCGGGACAGGGGTCTGAATGACTAAGTGCTTTCATTAGTTTGCGCTTTGTCGGTAGTGCTGCTCCTTGGACGTCCAAACGCTGTCGATTACGGTGGCTTGTCGGGCACCCATAATGTTCGGCGGGCGCCCATAATGTTCGGCGGGCGCCCATAATGTTCGGCGGGCACCCATAATGTTCGACGGGCGCCCATAATGTTCGACGGGCGCCCATAATGTTCGCCGGGCGCCCATAATGTTCGGCGGGCGCCCATAATGTTCGGCGGGCGCCCATAATGTTCGACGGGCGCCCGCGATGCTCGTCGATGGGTACCCGCTCGCCGGTGGAACTCCTCTCCTGGGTAGCACCACGGCCGGGCGAGCCGATACAATCGATGCTGTTTAGAACGTTTTCCCTAGCTCTCCTCCCCGTAGCGGCCTTCCCAGGTGTTCCGAGCGACCTCCCGGGTCATTAGTTGGCGCTGCTTTTGTGGCGTGCCCTGGAAAAGTTGTGGGCATCCTTTACTTAGTAGAACGACTCGTCGGAAAAGGACTGCTAATCAGTTGTTTCTATTTTCATCCATATTTTACGGCCTGTCTGTCGTTAAAAGGCAGTGTTGGAAGTTCTGCAAGTTGTATGGCTCTATTTTATGTTTCCTCGTATTGAGAGCTGAGCTGGATGAGACGCCGCTACTCGCTGCTCCGCTGACTATTCTTTGGCCAACGTCACCCACTTGTAACGTCGATACATCCTCGCCATTCTTAGAACGGCTTTGACGTAGCAGAGAGATGGGAATCCGCCTTTTGACACGGTGTCTACAGTGTCTGCCCTTCTGAACAAGACTGTCATCCTTTCAATGTGACAAGTAGGTACTGGGGATGTTTTTATATGAAGTTCCTCACTGTATGCGAATAAATTTTACAACTGTTTGCTGTTTTTATGATATGCGCCTGACACGGTCACACGTGTGAACAGAGGTCACAGAGAGGGGTCAAAGATCAGAAGGTCCAGAGGTCTGAGTGTAAGGTCAAAGGTCATGTGACCAGGCACCCAGCGATAGTGTGCCCTATGGATCGACCGTCCGCCGTAATGGCACGCCAAGCGACCCTGTACTAATGGCACGCCAAGCGGCTGCAGTCCTTGCATACCTGCAGGCCCCCATTTTCATGGAGTGGCGCCTACTGAGCCGGTATATGTGTCCTATTCCGGCTCGACCTTGGTGGTGCATTTCTTTTGTATACACACATAGCACAGAATGTATAGTGAGGACAGTATCCACGGGGACCAAATGTGGATAGGTGATTGATTGCCTTGCGAATATGTGTATGACACACGAGGCCATGTCTCGGTAAATGCATCAGGGCCATTGGATAGCATGATTTTATACCTTTTCCAGTGCCGAATAGAGTAAGTCCGCGCCAGCTCTGACGATCGGTACCACGACCCATACATGGTGCAGTTGGCCTAATAAAAGTAGCGCCGTGTGGCTAAGCGAAAGTTTCAGTGTAGTAGCCCAGTTAACTGAAGAAAACTCCCGGCGTTGTTGAGTTCTCAGTAGTTGGTGGTTCCATTTGTTCGCACTGTTGGCTTATAGCAAAAGTTGGAACGAGTATGCATGCATGCATCTTGACATTTTTAAGTCGCCTGAAGGAAAGTGTTACATAACGAACACGACACGCGGTTGATAGAGGTACAGGTAGCTGTAACTCCATGCAATACTTGCTCGCAACTGGCCTCCGTATGTGGAGTCACACCCTGCGCTCCAGTCCACCTAACGCTTCCCTTGGTGTATTAGCGGTGATAAACAAGGCGTCGCTCCCTATGTTCTGCATTATTCCAGCAGCGCGCGGCTTTATACAAGGCGCCGGCGCAGTCCATCTCCCCCCTCTGCGTTCTGTATCATTCCAGTGACACCCAATGTTAGACAAAGCACCTGCCCAGTCTATATCGCATCTCTCCTCGTTCTGTGTCGCTCCACCAGTATCCAGCGATGGACAAGGCCTAACTGGACTCGAGATGTTATTTCACTCCGTGTTCGGTATTGTTTCAGCAGTGTCCAGCGATGGACAAGGTGTCCGTTCCAGCCTATCTCATCCTCTCCGTCTTCCAGCAGTGTCCACCGATGGACAAGGTGTCGTTTGGAGCCTATCTCACCCCTGTGTTCTGTATCTATCGTTCCAGTGATGGACAAGACGTCTTTCCCATCTCCCCCTGTGTTCCGTATCGTTCCAGCGATTGACAATGTCTCACTTGACTCTGGAGCCCGTCTTACTTTTGTGTTCTGTATCGTTCCAGCGATGGACAAGGCGTCGCTGGAGCAGGTGAGCCTGCGGCTGAGTATCCGCCGGCTCAGCACGGTCGTCCTCACAATCCCCATGGGGGCCATGATCGCCTGTTTCGTCTCGGCGCACATACACCATGAGGACATCAACCATACCTGGTGCCCGGTAAGGCCATGGGGCTGGACGGGGAGGGAGGCGTTGGTGGGGGTTTGTGGGGTAGGGAGGGATATGTACGCCGGGTAGACGGCGTTATATTCGCTTATCAGTCCGCAGGGGCAGTCTTAGGGTTGGTGCATTGGGTGGTGGTAGAAAATATGGTGCATGAAACATGAGGTGTCATGTTCCTTGACATGTCATGAAACATGACATGTCAAGGAACATGAGGAACCAACTAGGATGGCAAGGGATCAAAGTGACACTTTGGAAGTCCAAGAGACACTAGCCTGGGGAAAGGGAGGAGAGGTAGTCCACGGGGTTATGGCAGTTTATGCCCAAGTACTGGACTGGTATGCTTGTCTTGCCAGTCACATTTGTGGATCGATCCATAATTCAAAATGGAGCAATATTGAGACGTCCAGCCGTGTTTTGTAATTACGCCTCCCTACGAATAACGTTCACTTCCAATAGGTCAAAGTCAATTATAGAGCCCCGCTACATTTCGCCCAGCGCGCGGTCACCTGCCGGAAGAATGCTCTATTCATTTGTGGCATTTCGACAAATTGACTGTCTAAACCTGGACAGGAGCATTTGGACGCGACTCATTGCTCATTAAATGTGAATGCCGACTTCGAGCCGCGAGGAGTGGCCGATGCTGTCGCTCGCTAGGTAGTGTTGCATTGTTTATGCACGGCGTCCAAGGGGACGGAAGGACGCCCGTCCCGCGCCCAGGGTAGGGTGCCCGTCCCACTCGCCGCCCCTGCGGCTGTACTGTATTGATAAGAAACCTGACTTGTGGTGTAGGGCCTAACGAGCGATATTACTATTAATTTATGGATGACATCGTTGATTGGTCCGATATGACATGATGTGCCGAGTGACGCTATGGTGGGTCCGATTGACACCGCTGAAGAGAGGCGGAGAGGAGGGGCACACCGCCTGGGTGTGGGAGGAATGAAATTGGTACTACGGGGATATAAGGGCACCACAGCTACATTTTTGCTGCTAACAAACGACCTGCCCCAGCATATACCATTTGGAAAGCTAGTTATGTACGCTGACGACTCGCAGTTCCTTGATTCAGATTATTCTTCGAACATTCAGGCTTTGAAAAATCGCATTGAACGATCTCTTTCCGTGGCCCTAAAATGGTTCACTCAAAATCGTCTTAAAATCAACCCATCTAAAACTGAGTTTATATTACTGAGCTCCAGACGTCAAAACGTAGACATGGATCTGTCGATCAACTTCGGTGATGATGTGATTTCGCCATCTCATTCCGTCAAGGTGCTTGGTGTCGTCATCGACTCGTACTTGTCATGGGAGGACCACGTCTCGTCTATCGTTCGTCGCTGCTACTGTGTCTACTACTGTGTGGGTTTAGCAAGAGCGCGTCAGAAACTGCCGAAATGTACGAAACGGCTTCTAGTAGAAGCTCTCGTCTTCCCACATCTACAGTATTGCATTACCGTCTGGGCCAACTGTAATTCATCCCAGAAAAGGCGCATCCAAAAAGTCATAAACTTTGGTGTTCGCATTGTTGCTGGTCTCAACCGTCGCGATCATGTCACGCCTTTACGTCGCGAACTGGGGTGGTCCAGTGTTGACGAACTGATTGTCGAGCGTGATATTGCTGCCATGCGCCACCTGATCACTGCTCCGGCAGCGTCGGAGCTGCTGCGTGAGCGGGTCGTCCGCCGGTCTGATGTGTCGGCCCGGTGCACCCGGGCGACGGCGGGTGGTCAGCTTCACCTGCCCAAGGTCCGGACAGCGTTTGCCCGACGTGGCTTTTTCTACCGTGCAGCTAGCACTTGGAATAGCCACATGTGACTCAGTTTCATGTGATACATTGGTAGGGTACGGAGTCGACATTTTATGATGTAATAGGTATGATCTATTTTAACTGTTTTATTGTAGCATTGTGGTGTACTTTTGCATATTATGTAACTGACGTGGGTACCAGAAAATCCATCTTATGGAGGATCCGGATAAACTATCTGTATCTGTATCTGTAAGAGGTCAAATGCCACTAGTGTTGTTGTTCCGGGTGGCGCCGCACTAGGAGATTAGCAGCACCACGGGAGTTGAGTGACACCACACGGGGTCCAAATGGCACCACATGGTTCTGAGCGACCGTTTACTCCGAATGAGTACCGGTACGGTCTAAATAGTACCACGGGGTCCGAGTTGCACCATAGAGGTGGGCGAGGAGAGGGAGGGGTCGTGTGGCACAGCGAATATCCGGGTGGCACCGCGGTGGGAGGGCTGGGGGAGGGGTCCTGCTGGCAGCACGTGCGGATCGGCTGTCTTCTGCCGTCCATTGTTTGCTCACAGTGTGTGCACTCTGCTGGAATAAATATTGGCTCTGAAAATAGTCGCTGGGCTTTTCGGGGATGTCAGCGCTGTGGGAGGCCCCAGGATCCAGTTCGCTCTCGGCTCTCAGTCAGTGCGAGTGCACTGGTTTTATGAGCATTCAGTCGTGATTCGTTTACGCCTTTTTCTTTGAATAACGGGCGGCAAGATAACTTCGCAGTATTGATCACTTTTGAAAGGAAGACTAGTACCGATTTTTCATGCTGTGATTTGCTTTTAAAACAATGATTTGTGTCACGGCATGCAAGTCCATGAGACGGATATGGACGGATTAAATCCAGATGAATGTTTTTGTAGTGCTCGTTGTACCACTCTTTTGACATGCTGTCTGCCATCATTCAGCACCACCTTCCGTCCCTCGGAGTTACTTCGCCTTGGCAAGTGTGCATATTTCCCTCTTGGCGTCGTTGCATATGTCACTGCCGTTATGTACAACCTCATCTCCCTCCGTCCTCCGTCAGGTGTACAACTTCATTCCGTCGGTGAGCGCCATCACGGGCGTCTCTCCGGAGCGCTACCTGTGGCGGCTGTGCATGTCTGCCCACCTGGTGCCGCGCTGTCTGATAGCGGCCGTCTGCTACAACCACTTCACGCGCCTGCTGGGCGCGGTGCCGGCCGAGCGCCGGCGGCGCTACGACCAGCTGGTGCGCGCCGGCTTCTGGGCTAATGTCACCGAGCTGGCCAGTCTGGCCTGCTGCACCTATGTCTCCAACAAGGAGAACTACCGTGAGTGATCGACGGGGATAGAGGATGGGAGAGGAGGGGAGGGAGGGAGGTGTCGCTTGGTGCCGTCGGCGGGGTTGGTGCCAACTGGGACTGGTGAAGAAGCTGTGTTCTTGGGAAATGAAACACGTTGGGGAGGATATAATCTTTATGGGAACGTTTTGCATGCAAATTTGACACGAGAATCTGCTTTATTTCTGTTATACATTATTCATGTTTGCTGAAAGTTTTACATTCAAGGTGATTATGGTAATTGAATGGAATTATGCGAAGCGTATAGTTTATTTAAGTTCACCGTCTGCAAAATATTGTTAAAATTAGCTTAAAGGAAGCGAGTAGTCGAATGAGAGGGTGTTAATCAATGTGAACATGATTCCGAAATTAAATAATGGAATTTCAGCAGCTTATTACCTTCATTTTGGCGTTTTAACAACGGACGTAAACAATCAACCAACCAATTAGTCGCCTAAGATTAGCTCGCACATAATTGCCCAAGCTGGTTTGCTAATTTCGGGCTTGAATTGTGCCTCGCTTGCATGCATACTGTCACAATAACGCGAAATAATTACGATTGTGATGATTTATATTAAAGGGACTATCCCGCCTTCTAAAATGTTGTTAAAACCAGTTAAATTGTGCCCGACTTTATAGATTGGATGACCAGGAACACGGTTCTGGCATTTATTTTTCATTAAACATCTTAGGCTTCCCATATTCCAAACACAAACTTTCAAATATGTGACGTCACAGCCCAAAATTACCTCCTTCCCCAGGCCACATTACTGTCATAAAGCTGATTCTTTTTACTCTGTAGGCACCACAACAAAGTTCAGACCAAGTTTTAAGCGATTTTTCAACGAACAAACCCATTTAAATCAGAATGACTAAACGAGGTGACGTCACACTAACGGTCGCTCCATGATTGTTGAAGATAGGGCCTTGTACAAGGCCCATTTTCAAATGAAGGGAACGAATTTCTTCAACACCAAGAGGCCGCGGGGGTTGCAACCTAGATAGATAGTGGTTTCTGAACCTCGCCGCAAACTTGGCTATCTCAACTCAAACCCCATGTTAAGGTGGGATAGTCCTTTTAAGTTTAATCTCCCCTCCCCTCTACCGTGTAGCCACCCCCGTGTAGCCACCGCGTGTAGCTGACGCTCCCCTCCCCTCTACCGTGAAGCCAGCCACCGCGTGTAGCTGACGCTCCCCTCCCCTCTGCCGTGTAGCCACCCCCGTGTAGCCACCCCCGTGTAGCCACCCCGTGTAGCCACCCCGTGTGGCGTGTAGCCACCCCGTGTAGCCAACTCGTGTAGCTGACGCTCCCCTCCCGTCTGTCTCTCCGACAGCCGTACACGAGAAGGCGTTCTCGTTATTTTTGTTCTCGTGTTTCGTCTACATGGTGGTATCGCTGGCCGCCGAGCGCGAGGCGTTCCCGGCGATGACGCCCAGTCAGCGGTCTTCACATCGGTGGAAGGCCTTCGTCGCTGTTCTTTACGTGTCGCTCATCATTGGTCTGCTCTACTACTTCTGGAAACATCGATTCTACTGTGAAGAGCTAGGTGAGTATGCGTTTGGTGTGCGCTGGAAGTGGAGAAGAGCTACTAACTCGTTTCTCAGGTGGCCTAATCGATGGCCTGTATCGCTTCTTAATTTCTAGATGGTATGATATTGGGTTGACAGGATTATCATGTGATTTTACACCCAAATTGACATCCATCTGTGCCGTACTAGAATGTTTGCGAGTTGAGCCTCAGAGTTTCCCTACTGAGCATGCGGTACTTTCAGATCCACTTTTATCAATTAGTCCAACGACCCACCAAATTGGGACCACAGTGGCCCACCTGGCCGCCTAGGTTAGTGCTTCTTTCCCGGAGCTGGCCTGCCGTCTTGTCACACCATGCCGTTTTTAATTTATCAACTCGATTATTTAGAATACAATTTTAAGCATTATTGCATACACGGATACAGTATGCATCCATTTTAACCCGCGCCCTGCTGGGGGGGGGGTGTTTGAACACCCCCCCTTGTGGTTTTTCGCGAATATCTCAAAAACGGCGGCGCGGAGCGCCGCCGTTTTTGGTACACCTTACCATACATCAATTCTACACATGTTGTGAAAATTTCAGACCAAGGTCATTCAAGGTCAGGTCACCAGGTCACTTGAAGTGACCTCACCTCATAAAAACTTTCAATGTCTGTCATAGCTACACCGAGTGACCGATCACTTTGAAACTTTCAGCGATTGCTAAGAGCAATAGCATGTACAAAATGTATATCTCAGAATTTTGATATCGATGACCTAAGGTCAGGTCAATTTTGCGACCTCCCCATTATAAGTCAATGGGAGAAAATTGAAATGCGCCTCTTTTGGATGAAAGACATTATAAACACTCCCAAACACCGAATTACAAGTGGTTTAGACACACTGAACTTGAAAATGGTGTCCGTGACCCTTGTTTATGCCCTGAGGTCATCTTAGGTCACGAATGGTATCTAACAGTTTTTCGCAAATAACTTTTGATAGAGGCATGCTAGAGCGATGAAAACGCCTTAGATGTGTTCAGCTCGACGATACGGATCGACTGATATGCAACATGACCCTTTCCGGTCAGGTCATGACCTTGACCTGAGGTCAAATTTTCAAGTTGACCTTTCAAGGTCAAGTCATAGTTCATTCGATGCGTCTTGACGAGAGGAACACGATGCCGGTAAAAGTAAGCTCGTACAAGGCTTGGGTCAAAAGTTATTGCAGAAAAACTGTTTTCGAAAAAATCGGCTATTTTTGCAGTTTTTGCCCCCTGCAGGCAAAACCGTTGACGTTAGGTCAAATCTGAGAGAATTACTGAGAAAGGGCGTTAATAGGGCTATCGAATGCGCTTTTCCGCGGCGCTGTAGCTCTATTGGTTCTCGAGTTATGCGTTGGCTTCTTGGAAATTTTCGACATTCGACCTGGAAATCGGCGAAATTTTGCCTTCAATGACCTCTGGTGACCTGACCTTTGACCGGACCAAAAAATTGACCGAAGTGAATTCGTCATTATTTTTTACGCTCTTTCGAACGCCGCCTTCCGCGTATCGCTACGTGGCCCAGGAGCCGAGTTACAAGGGGGGGGGGTGTTCAAACACCCCCCCCCCCCCCAGCAGGGCGTGGAAATCCAGGACCCCCAGCAGGGCGCGGGTTAAGCATACACTGGTATGCAAATGATATCCAGGCACATTAAGGGAATTGTGGTATTTCCTTTATTTCCTGCGAATGCTATTTTTAGCAATGCTCTGACAAATGCGATTTCAGTAATAAAATCCTCTTTCCTTCAAGAATGGCCGCTCACGCTGTCATGCTGTGGATGATTCTCTCGCTCCGTTTGGCTAGCTATTGAAGCGTGTACCAAATTAACTCCGCGACCTCCCGACATAGCCTCGGGCGAGCCTCAGACCGTACGGTCAGCTCTGTTCATCTGCCGGTCGGTGCGTCCGTGACCGGCGCTTCCCGTGGGAGCCGGACCAGATGGCCGCTCACCGGTCGTGGGGCAGCGCGCCGCGCGCGGGGAGGGGGCGCCCGGTCGATTTTGGCCGCCCGGCCCACGCCGCTGGCCGGCGGACGGTGGCGGCACTGGCGCCGCGGCCGCAGCCTTGGCCAGCTGGTGATGAATGGACCGATCGCCCGGTAACCGGCGCTGGTCACCGACAGTCCGAACACAGTGCTGACGTCAGTGGTTCAATGACAATCCACCCGTGACGTCAGTGGGACGACCGAAACCGATGGGAAAAGGCGGATGCTAGCAGCCTATGTGAGTGCGCCAGAACAAACGCGTTCAGTGTATTATTTTCACCCAAAAAGCTTGTTGCAAAGACAAACTACATCGTCCTACTACTCCTACTCCGGTATCTACATTTCTACATCCCGTCTCCATCAGCAGATGTAAAGTTTTTCGTTGATTTTTCGCCGGTTCCCATGGACAGTAATACACCGTGTTCCCGGGCTGGCAGCGCCGGCCGTGGGCGCGCGGTGACGTCAGAGGTCGGGTCGTAACCGGAGGACCGGACGCTGGGA
The DNA here is from genome assembly GCF_019059575.1 of Amphibalanus amphitrite. Taxonomy (NCBI): domain Eukaryota; kingdom Metazoa; phylum Arthropoda; class Thecostraca; order Balanomorpha; family Balanidae; genus Amphibalanus; species Amphibalanus amphitrite. The sequence goes on along the minus strand of NW_024882765.1, from coordinate 43,519 downwards.
CACTGGCCGGCCGTAATGTATGGTCTCGAGAACGGCGCGATGCCCCCGGATTGGGCTTTGTAATCGGGATGGGGGGGGGGGGGCAGGCTGAGGTGGCTCGGTAGCCGGGATAATAAGGATGGTTGAGAGAGCTGCGGAGCCGAGCTGGACTGAACGAGAGGCTGAGAGGGTTCGGATTGGGAGGAAGGTTGAGAGGGTTTCTTAGACGTGACAGAAGGACAGACTTATATTAGGAAAGGGCGACGGGTTGAGGCTGAGAGTTCTCATTAACCGGTTGAAGGATGAAGCATATCAGGATCGGGAACCGTTGCAGGGTGTAGGCTGAGTGGGCTCAGTTACCGTTTACTAGCGGGCAGTGGAGCTACCTATTTATTGTACGCACGGCCGCCATCGCAGGCAGAAAATCCCCTAACAATATCGGGCCTTATTTGCTGGCTCTGGAAGTACTACCGTTTGCGCTTATCTTCCGTAACGCGGGTGAATCCCTTGTAATAAGGGCCGGTACGTGTCCGGAGAGCGAGCTATAATCAGCGCCGTGCCATCGCGCTGTGAATTAGTTAGAGCCCGGCGTATCGTGTTGGGTCGTCCCGGCGGCCGGCGCAGGAAAGTCGCTGGCCTGTCCCCTGCGCCGTGAATGCCACTCCAATTTACAGCGGACAGTTATAGTCGGTTGCCGGGGAGCTGAAATTAGCTGGATGGCGCCTCTGAAGTTGATATGGATGTGCACGATAAAAGACATGCATAGTTTGGCTCGAGGCCGTCCCTGGATGCCACAGCACATGTGTGACAAAGAATCGCAGGGACGTTGGGAGATCTTTCTGCAGTAATTAGACGCTTGAATAGTGTGACCTTTCTTCAGACATATGTCTCCTGCTTTAAGACTTCAATTCTTACTTTGATATACGGACGGTCACGATGACAAGTTATTTGTATTGCTTTGTGGAAAGCAGGGGCGTAGGCAGGGGGGGGGGGCCACTGGGCCATGGCCCCCCCTTGGGCGCCGAAGGCGCCCTCCAATCGCAAATGCAATTGTGATATAATCGAATCGAAAAACAATCGCGACTGGAGGGCGCCCTCCAATCGCGAATGTGTTTACAGGGAAAATACGGATGGAGGGCGCCCTCGGAGGACGCCCATTCCAAATACGCCCTCCAAATACGGTTGGAGGGCTCCCTCGGGCGCCCTCCAACCACATTTGTAGGCTGTAGCTCTCTAAGCGTAACGGTGGTCGCCTATGTAAGCCGCTGTCCTGTAAATAAGCGCCCTCTCACCCGAAGGCGCCCTCCTGTAGGTCGCCACCCTGCTACACATTGCCGCCCTTCTGCTGATCGGCGTCCTCATAATTATTGGCGCTCTTCTACCTATTGCGCCCTCATGTGAAATTTTGAAGGCCGCCTTTCTCCCTTTTGGCACCCTCTTGTTCAGTGCCGCCCTCCTACCTATTGGTTCCCTAGTCCTTCCTGTTGAATGCTAATCGGGGCCCTTCTCCTATTGGCGCCCTCGTGTTGATCGCCGCCCTCCTAACCACTGGCACCCTCCTGTTGATCACCGCCCTCCTATCTACTGGCACCTTCCTGTTGACCAGCGCCCTCCGCACAGACGCCGTCCTGTTCGTGTCATCCTCTTGAGCAAAGGCGCCCTCCTCACCATTGCCACCCCCATTTTAATCGTCACCCTTCTGCTCATTGGCGACTTGCAGTTGATGACCGCCCTCCCACCTATTGGCGACCTCTTGTTGATCGCCACCCTCCTATTGGTGCTCTCCTGTTCCTCGCCACCCTCTTACCTGGTGGCGCCCTCCTGTTGATTGTTGATCGGGGCCCTCCTACCTATTGGTGCCCTCCTGTTGATCGCTGCCCTTCTATCCATTGGCGCCCTCCTGCTGCTCGCCAACTTCCTACCTATCGGTGCCCTACTGTCGAAACTCGGGATGTTGATCGGGGCTCTTCTACCTATTAGCGCCCTCCTGTGGATCGCAGCCCTTCTACCTATTGGCAACATCCGTTGATCGCTGCCCTCCTATCATTTATTTACTCCTTTGGCATGTTCTTCAACTTAGTCGTTCTATTGCACATAGTTGATGTCTTGCCTGTGAAAACTGCCACAAATGAACGTGCATTCAGCACAATGAATGAAGTACCTATACCTACCAAAACTATCTACGCTCTACGATGCATAAAACACGTCTTTGGTCTTAACGGATTGATCCTACTTTACGTGCATCATGGCATCTATATGTATTACGATTAAGTATTGTCAACAGGTTCGGCCGCAACAGCAGGCATCTGAAGTTTCGGTGATTGAAACTGGTTATGTGGGTACACTGTATGCACCTGTGAGAAGGCTATGAAGGCTGGTCTGAGGTAATTTGGATGATGTTTACGCATCTCGCGCTCCGGTATCAATCCGATACGGTGATCTGGTGCGTAGATATGCCACCGCCAATAAACTTTTATACATCGACACCCATGAGCCAAGCTTTCTATACAGTTTGTGTGGCAGCGGCCCGACCAAACCTTAGGTATTTTTTATACCTTCAAATTTGGTAAAAGAGCGAGAGGAGCTTTGAACAGTGATCGTATAAAAGGCGTGCCTAAAAAGCGGAGGAAAAGGTTGTTTTCAAAAATTTCGCGCGCCTTCGGCGCAGCATTTCAAGACCACTTGACCTTTTGTGACCTGGAGTATAAAGAATACACACGATGCAAAATCAATGCAGCACGACCTATACGAGGTTACGCAAAAAAAAACTGGTGGCATGGTAAAAAACGCCTCCCAACCCCCCCCCCCCCCCCCGTTGAGTGATTTTTTATCTCGCGACCGTATGGCGCCCTCCTTGGGTGAGGTGGCGCCCTCCAAACCCTTGGCCCCCCCCCTTCGCGATTTTCTAAATACGCCGCTGGTGAAAAGGTCTCTTGTTCGGGTTAGATTCATTATTAAAAATAGTAGATACCCGATGTAGCTTTTCATAATCGTTACAGCTTGTAATTACCAGACTTCATCATATTATACTGTATTTGGTCAGCGACGATTGTTGAGTCTGAGCCCATAACCAAGACAAACTGACGGTGTCCTGGCTGGTATCCAAGACAATATGACGGACGGTGTTCCAATCCATAACTAAGACATGCTGACTGTGACCGAGTCCATAAGCAAACTAAAATGACTGCACCCGAGCTGTGTTCGTAACAGACTGTTTGTGTTGGAGTCCATCTGATACAGAACTGACGCCTGCTCTCCTGCTTCCAGCGTTCACCTGGTTCTCGTTCTGCGAGTACGGCATCTGCGCGTGCATCATGGTATACCACCTGCTGGTGATATACGACATCCCAGAGTTCTGGCTGACTGTGGGCGTGCCGCTACCGGCCGCCGCTAACGGCATCAGCGCCCCGCTCAAAGTCGACTAGTCGCCTGTTCATTCAGCTCGCTCACCCGCTGCCCGCTAGATCAGCCAGGTCTGGAGAGACTCGAGCAGCTTAGGCCATCATCGCCCATCGGCCGCCGGGTGGACTGGGAAGTGCCGGGATGTAAGGGTTTTGGGGTCTAGCGCGCAGCGCCACGCGGCTGGGTGCTGGGTCTCGAGGACGTAGGTGCCTGGCAGCTCGGTGAGCCATGCTAGAGTGAAGCGTAGTCAAACGAGGGTTTCGTCACCAACTTTGCTAATGATATCGCTAGCCCAATTGTGTTCATGAGTGAGTGGGTGCTGAAGGGCTTGACACTGTGATCGCGGTTTTAGAACAGATCAATGGATGTTAAGTGATTGGTTCTACTTACGCTAGTCGCTCGGTTGTGCAAGATCAGTCATGTTTGCCATACTGCTTTAATGTCGCTAGTACGCCACTGAATATGCAATATGCAATATGTTCTTTATGCGCGCTGAGACAGAGGATTGCTCTGGTGAGCGTTCAATTTATGCGCCTTTCATTGAATCTCGCGCAGTATTATATTTGGTAGCTATTTTTAGACTAAAACCTTGTTGCGACGTTTTGTTGCGACAATCCTGACAGCCAAAGCATACGTGTGATGATTGATCCGATCTCTGTTGGAGATCATCCATCTTAGCCACTTTCATGAGCTCATGTTCTCTCGATCTTCATCGTTCACGTTGCATGTGAACTTATCCGGAAGGTTTCCAGTCGTCTTTTTTCACTCTTGCCATCCTTTTCTCGCTCTGTTGCGAAGGTTTCGAGTACCTGTTCGCGGGTCTGGTCGCGTACAATTCATTCCGCCTTCAAATTGGGCTGGCCAATCTGGCCTCCGCTCTTGGCCGTTTTTAGCCGCAGCACTCGCGCCACGAATGGAGCTACCTCTCCACTAGTTCCCTTCCATCAAGCCTGTCACCGTGATATGGCTGACGTGTCCAGGCGACATGCACTGGAGACGCGAGCAGCCCTGACCGGTCGGCGCAGTGAACGGTTTGGTAAACACCATCATCGGGTCCGGTCAACTCTGGTCTATCGGAGCGCCGTAGGGCAGTGACACTCATCTGCCGAGACAAAGCCTGCCCCGCCCTCCGGACCGGAAATCAGCGATGTGAGATTTCCAATTGAGAATTCTCGCAGATAGTGTGTTGGCAATCTTACTGATGTTTGAATGTGATTGGTGAAAGTATGCAAGTATTGTATTTCATCTTTCGCACTTAGCTGAGTAGTTCTAGACCAGCAGCTTCATTTCATCAAGCATCTTAGCTGCTGCTAGGAAAACATTGGCACACAGGCATCTATTTTTATGGCCTAGGTGCCTGCGGTTTTTCTATTTTCAATGCAAAGTACAACATTTGCACTGCATTGTTTATGATTGTTGACTATTTTCTGGGGCATGTCAATGGCTGTCACCCTTCGCAATCATCCTAACGCTCAGAATCCGACAGCGTTTCGTTCGATTCTGGGGTGAGCGGTGATTATCGTCTGGAAGTTTCATGTGAAGTCCCCTTTCGTGAGTCGTGTGGCGGTCACGTGTGACGCCAGTGCTGGCAGCTCGCGTCCTCCCATCGACCTGTGAGAGGCTGTGCCATTGGGTCGTCGCGCCGCCACTCGTTCGTGGTCTACCCAAGGCTATAGAACTCCGTGGCGTCTACCGTGACGTCACGCCACCCCCACTCGTTTTAGACCCACAGTGACGTCATGCCATTAGCTCGGGCGACCGTTTGGATCCGAATAGGCTTTGTTGATTCGTATTATTGGTTGCCGTTCAAACTAGGAGTTCGTTTCGTGTCGGAGATACTTTGTGTTGTCTGTAATGACTGTAGTGCTTGTTTAATAATGCCCGGTGGCGCCGCGGACTGCATCAAAGCCAGAAGTTCTGCCAAAAGTACGAAGAAATGGGTAATTGGCAATAGTTGCTGTTCTTCGGAAGCCAAGCAATCATCCTCAAGCGATGCAATATTATTGAATCTCACATTTTGTCCAATCTCAGCAGACACTAACCTGCGATCACCGTGCATCCTTCGGTACGATTCCGTGCCTGCCTGCCGGTCTCTTTCAGAGCGGGCTCGGGCGCTCCATCGTTATTGACCGCTCGCGGAATGGCGTGCGGTGGCCGGTTTGGTGTGGCGGCCAGGAGCGTTCCCCGACGCCGCACTGTTTCCCAGTCGCCACCCCGTCACATACGAATGGTGCGTGCATTTTTTCACTTCATTCTTACTCGAGCACAATCAGTAGTCGGCCGTTAGGGGCCGGTAGTGTTTAGGGGTATCGCGGGGTGACATTTAGGCCGCGGGTATGTCGCGGCGCCGGCACGGCGGGACCGGCCGGCCTAAGCGACACGCACCCTGCTGGTATTTGGGAAAGGGTAGGCACGGGAAGAACACTGCACTGGTTATAATGGAGCTGTGCTCAGTCTGATTGGGTAGAGGGGTAGGAGAGCAATCATGTGCAAGGAAGAGTGTCATGTTTGGTTGATTATATTTTGAACCTGAAGAGATTGTTTGCTCTGTTCATGACTCTGAATGTGCACGGCATGTGGAACGGAATCTTTGCAATGTGTTGCGTGTGCTGCGTAGCCCATTTGCTGACATGTTCGTTTTGTTTCCACACGAATAGCAATCAAGACATAGGAGATTTGCCATCGATGACTATGCGTCGCAGTGATTGTGTTCGTTCTCGACAATCGAAACTGAAATTTGTCACTGATTCACACGGGTAGAGAACATATGAACGGGCATTTCACATAGCCGAAAGTACCTTTGACATGTGAGCTGCGGAGAGGGCCGCATCATTCTGCTTGTTTCCTAAGCTGAAGGATACTGCCTAGTCAACCCGATGCGTTTCTTGAAAATGGCTATTGTTTGGGTTTAGGTGAAGTGAGTGTGCGGTTACGATTATTTGGACATGGACATTGGATGGGTTTCTATTAGAGCTCGGTAGAGATGCTGTGGGTGATGTGTCTAGTGCGATCGATGATACCACAATCGAGAGGTGATATATACATTAGTCTCACTTGTGAATATTACCGGCACGGCGTGACCGGTGTTTTTGTTCCCTCGTATTTGTTACATTTTGCTGTTTTATAATGGTCTCTCTGTCTCGCCGCCTGGTGCGAATGCTGCCGCCGGTTTGCGATGTCCGCGGCGTACCGCTCGAGTTACCGCCCGGCTCCAGCCGCGTGTTGCTGGACCCGAGTGTCCCGGGTTCGAGGCTCTGTACCTGCGCCTGTTTCTGCCCTCTACAGAGGCGGCCCTGTGCGCTCGTCACCTGTTGTATTGTCCGGTCGGCGGGCCCGCGCTGGGCCACATTGTACGAGCGTCTGGCCAGTCCGGATCCGGGCGGCCAAACGTAGATTACATTCGGGCATACCGCCCTAAATACACTTCTCACAAACGAATGGCAGCTGCTGTGGGGCGTTGGGTGGACGGGCATGGATCTCCGGCTCTATACAAGTAACATAAAATATGCGGCGTACAGCACCCAGAGAACCCAACGGCCTGTAGCGACCATCGAAAGCACTCCTTAAATACCCTGAGCGTCTCCCCGCCCCGTCACAGCGCCTTTCGAGCGAACATCGCCAGTTTTAAACATGGTACAAATAGTCATGTCCACCCGGCCGTATATAGATATATGTACACTCACTTTGGTCTGTCCAGCACTCAGCTCACACACGTCACTGTTTGCTGCCATCTTGTCGGTCGAGCTGCGCGATCATCTCGTCAAACTCCTGGGCCTTCAGTTCGAACCTGGCCAGCTGTTCACTGAGGGAGACCACCTGCTGGTCGGCCGGAGGGGGTGGGCTGGCCGCGCCGGCCGCTGGCGGTCCCTGCTCGCCGCCGGATAGAGACGCCAGCGGTGGCGCCGCCTGCCACTGGCGGAAGAACGCGCCCAGCTCAGAGTCCGAGCTGGCCTCGCTGAACGGTGTGCGCTGCGGACAGACAGACGACGGTCAGGAACGGTCGGCAGGCTGCCGAACGGAGGGACGGCTGGCGGGTCGCAGAGGGCTGAAAGGACGGAAAGGGAGTAAGGAAGGAGAAATGTGAAAAATTATCAGGGGGTGGACGACCAGACGCAGGGTCAAGGACGGATGGGCGGAGGGTAACAGATGCTGGCAGGTGATCGGGACCACTTAACAATTATGCATCAGCGAGCACGCACCCAATATTTTCCGAGAAGCTGGTAAAGGCTGCCAAGTGGGAAAATGAGGCGGCAGACTGCGGTAAAATGATTTAATGTTGCGTAACCGAAGGTTTGTTGTCAATAGTTAAAACACTATTCTTTAGAATTGTGTTTTTCTATTGAAAAACAAATCTGAGTTCCCTGACAATTTGGCAAAAGCTGCCTGAGATCAGTACAACTTGATGCTCTTGAAAACGGCTGGTCCAAAAATTCTGATTTTTTCAGGATTTCTAGTGGGCCAGGTGATCTACGTTCTGGTATGGGTCTCCCCTCCGCGGACCATCTGGTGCACGTGCCACGTGACTTTAAAAATTCCCGTGTTAAGCCAATGGGGAAAATGAAAAAATGCGTTCCACGGCAGATTGCTCGAAAACGATCCAAACGACCCCCCATTTTCTTACATGCAGATCAACCACCATTCGGTGCACTACCCATGGGTATGTCGCAAAGTGGCCGGAAAAGTCCAGAACCACGTGCCACGTGCCGTTGAAAATGACCCTGCACACCGGAAATTGGGACTTTTGGTCATTTCGGCGCACCCATGATGCATACTATGGCGTGGGTGACCAAACAATGGGTGTCATCCGGTCGGCAACTGTTTAAGGTGTCGTCCAGTGGGCCAAAGTGGTAGTTTCAAACTTTTGGGATCCACCATTCTGGGGATTCTTTTTGACAATATACTTACGTTTCTTGGCGCAATGTTCATTCCACCCAGCCGGTCGTCAATGCGTACTAGATGACCCAAATGACGATTGACCTGAAGGAAGTTGGGGGCGAGGAACACGCACGTGCCATCCGTTTTTTAATCGGGCGCTTTCATCTAGGAGATTTTTGCAGAAACGTCAATGCGTTAGATGACCCAAATGACGATTGACCTGAAGGAAGTTGGGGGCGAGGAACACGCACGTGCCATCCGTTTTTTAATCGGGCGCTTTCATCTAGGAGATTTTTGCAGATATCTTTTTGATTTGTGAAAATGACCAGCCTAGCGGTATGCCAGCCGCTGATAAATTATTATCTTGCTGCGGCCGGGCGCTTATTTGCGGTGTTTGCGTTTGGCGGCTGGCGGGCGACTTTTAGTCGTTTTCGGTTAGCAGTTAGCGTCGGTGCGGTGCGGGCGGTTTTATTTTTTCGGCGTTTCGGCGTTTTTTTCTGTGTGGTTTGCGGCGGTCGGGTGATTTTTTTGCCGTTTGCGTTGGCTTTTCGGGCGTGCGTTTTACACGTTTTGCGGTGTTTACGTTTTGCGGCGGGCGGGCGTTTTGTGTTTTTTGCGGTGTTTGTCTTTGGCGCCGGGCGGGCGGGCGGGCGATGCGGGCGGTTTTCTTTTTTTTTTGCATCGTTTGCGGTGTTAAATTTGTTTGCGGTTGGCGGCCGCTTTTTCGTTTTTTGCGGTGCTTTTTTTTGGCGGCGGGCGGGCGATTTTCAGGCGTTTTCGGTTGGCGGTTAGCGGGCGTGCGATGCGGGCGGTTTTATTGTTTTGCGGCTTTTTTGCGTTTTTTTTTATTTGCGGTTTGCGGCGGGCGTTTGTTTATTTTTTGCGACCTTTGCGTTGGCGTTTCGGGCGTGCGTTTTGCGGTGTTTGCGTTTTGCGGCGGGCGGGCGTTTTTCACAATTCAAAGTTCAAACCTTCGGGCCACAGCGCTCCTCGAAAAGCGCTGCCCTCGAGTAACCGGTGCGAAATAGTCCTCGTAGTTAACGTCAATTTTCATGGTCTTAAAAAAAGGCACGCGGTCACGTGTAGTCCCGTTGAGAGGTTCCGCTGCCGCTAATAATAAGCTACATAAAAGGTCGCGAGCAAACTCAGCTGTTCCCTACCCCTCTGAGTGTGCCCTGACGAGACCCCGGAGTTCGGCAGCCACCCGAGCCGAACCCAGTAGCCTGGGTCACAGACAGGGGCCAGTCGCCGTTCTCCGTCCTGAGCCCACCCCTTACATTACGGGCGGACGAGCGCCGCCCCGCCAGGCGCCAGGGGCGGGCGCCCGCCGGCCCAGAAACAACCTACCAACTCTACCATGACAAAGTCGTCGGCGGACGGCGACGGAGGCGCTGCTCCGGGCGCGGGGAGGGCGGCGGCGGCGGCCACCGGTCGCGGCTGGTCCGACACCACCCTCTGCGGCGGCGCTGACGGCTGAGGCGGCGCGCTGCCGTCGGCCATGGTGACGTCCGCGCCGGCGGCGGGCGCGGCGGGAGGGGGAGGCTCGCCGACCAGTCGGAGGAACGGTACGTCACCGGCCGGAGCCGGCTTCTCGGACGGATCGTCGGCGAACGCGGCCACGCGGCGGCGCTGGTCACTGCGGCCATGGCAACATTATCAGCGCCGGCTCAGAGGCGGCCGCGGGGCACCAACAACAGCGGGCCAGGTCAGAACTCGCCATCGCGACACGCTATTGGTCGCTGAACGTAGACGTTCTGACAACCCGAGTGGCGATATTACAGAGGGAGCCCAATAATGCATAACCCTGGGCAGTGACACTGACGACCAACCGCTACGAATGCGGATATCATCCTCGCATTGCGGATACAGAAGAAAGCCAATAACAATCTTCATTACAGGGCACATCTTTTGTAGATATCTTGAATGAAGTGAGCTTATGCGGGTATGCCTCATACAGCAGAGCCTGACAATCACAGCCCAATGCCGTCTGTAACGACAGAACGCCCGTGACTCACCTGTCTGTGGAGGACCCGCCGGTGGTTTTTGTGTCCATGTTGGAGGACGAGGAGGAGGAGGCGCCAATCATCTCCACGCTGTCACTGAAACACGGCAGATAATAGATCGCACTTGTCGCTACACAGTTAACACAGTTAACACATACTTATCACAGGGGGAGGATGGGTGACCGATTAGCAAGGGCACGTGCCCGTTACGGTAAAGGTCCATAAGTATAGGATAACCTCTTGCATTTCTCCTTTACGAAGAAACTACTACTAGCTGTCATTTCAAATACCCAACCATGCTGACCTGTTTCCACTCCACAAAAACTTCAACGAAAAATGGCAAATCAGGCTCAAACAAACACGTTTATGGAATAAAGTTGGGCAAAATTGTCAACAAAAGGGACCCTCCCAGCAAGCTGACCCATTTTACCATTCTCCTCCCATCCCATAGTCTGACCTGCCCAACCCAGTCCCAACCCAACCCATTCCATGAGCTGACCTGTCCGACCCAACCCCCGCCCCACCCCGTGAGCACTGACCTGACTGAGCGGGGCCGCCGCTCGGCAAAGCCCGTGACGCGGCGGACCCGGGGACTCTGCTCCGGCTTGAAGTGGTCGCTCTTCATAACGATGGGCTGCGCCGAGTGTGCCGAGATGGCCAGCTTGGTACGGTGGTAGAGCGTCAGGTTCAGCGTGCAGACGGGAGTGCTCACCTCACCGATCGCCATACGATCGCTGGCTTCGCCTGTCGACAGTAGGTGAGGCAGGGAGGGGATTACACCGCCATACAATCCATGCGATCGCTGGCCTCGCCTGTCGACAGTAGGTGAGGTAGGGAGGGGATTACACCGCCATACGATCCATGCGATCGCTGGCCTCGCCTGTCGACAGTAGGTGAGGTAGGGAGTAGGGTTGTTCAAAAAAACCGAATTTTGGAAAAGTATACGGGCTCATGGCTCGTGTGGTGAGGTATTCTTTTCTGAGTCCAACGATGCCCTTTTTTCCGAAAAATATTAACTGCTTCATGCTCCCCAAACGGCTTGAAGAGGACTATGTCACGCCCGGCGACCGGCCGGTGTCAATAAGGGCGAGAATTCCCCGCCGCGCGCGGGCGGAGGCGCCTTATCGGCACCGCGCGCCACGACATCTACCGGGCGGCCGGCCGGCCGGTGGTGGGAGGGAATGAATGCGTGGTCTTCTTTCACATGATAGGGGTGCGCTAGCCATGTATTGTGGGAGCAGAAAGCTTCAGTGCAGCATCGTTGCCTCTGCTGCGGTGTTCTGTGTCGATGGTTCAGAAAATAGGCCAAACAGAACTAAGAAAAGACTCAATGCATAACGCCCGTGACACAGGGCGCAGCTGCCACTCAACGAACCATATGCACAGCTGTTTGCACTGCTGTTGACAACTTACATTGCTTTTAGACATGACGGTGGCTTGCAGCCCACATATGCTGTTGCCAACTGTATGCGAGAATTTGAAGTTTACTAAGAACAGCAGGAGCTGGCAAGGTGCAAGGACAGAATATGGAGACCCCGACATCGACGTTAAGTTTAACTTACATTTGCAGTTAAAAATAGGATGGCATGCCCGGGAATGATGCGGTGGCCATTCTGATTTATGACGAAGTTGGGCGTGAGTAGAGATAATAACGGGAGTACACATACAAGTCAAGCGCCCCTCAATCCAACCCTTCGGGCAGCAGCGGCACCAGCCACCCGGCCGTGTCCACCGATGTCGTTCAAGATCCGAATCCAGAGCCGGCATAGAGCACGGCTCTGCCCTGACGTGACATATATCCCCGGCGTGTCACGACGGACAGACCATTACCTCGCCTGTATAAATACAACAATGTATACAGTACCTATACCTTACCTATTTCCAAGTCTCATTTTGACTTTTGAGGCGAGAACTAGAAGCGATCAGCGTCCATTTCAACTTCGACGAAGACTCGTATTCAGACCCGGCAAAGAGAGCACGGCTCAGCCCTGTTTCCGCGGCTTCTAATGGCCACATCGATACGAGACATCTCCAATCGTCTGTTCTACCTACTACAAAACCAGATTGCTGTGTTGCGATTAGCACGATACATTTATTGCGTAGATATCTGTTAAATGCGTAATTAATAGGAAAAGTAAACATTGCCATCGTCATTCGCCAAACGGGCGAGGTCATGCATAAGTCTGTCCGTCATGACACGCCGGGGATATGTGTCACGTCTCGGGGCAGAGTCGCGCTCTATGCCGGCTCTGGATTCAGGTCTTGAACGACACCGGTGGGCCCGGCCGGGCTGCCGGTGCCGCTGCTGGATTGAGCGACACAATTGATTTATATGTGTACTCCCGCTATTGTCTCTACTCACTTCTCACTTCGTCACACTGTCAGGGCGGCCACCCTGTCATTCCCGGACATGTTATCTTTTCTGTCATATGCTAATCTAAGTAAAACAAACGTCAATCCTGTTGCTTCAGCATTTCACTTCAACGAAACTGCATGACATTAGTGACGCCGATGCTGGTCAGAGCCATGCCCCAAAACTTGGGCCAGGCAATGACCGTGCGAGGTCTCCATATTCTGTGCTTGAGCCCCATGCCAGCTCCTCCTATATCCTTCATAAATTTTCGCATACAGTTGCGCAGCAGCATATTTCGGCTGCGAGGCACCGTCGAAATGCAATGTATGTTGTCAACAGCAGTGCAAAGAGCTGTTTTATTGCTCCGAGTTTGCAGCTTGATGAATGAACAAAGCGATATGGTACGCTAAGGAGGCAGCTGTATTCTGTAAACGGAATGTTTTGAGTGAATTACCCGAATTGTATTGAGTCTTTTATTAGTTCTGTTTGGCTTATTTTTAACAATCGACACAGAACACCGCAGCAGAGGCACCGAGATGCTGCACTGAAACTTTCCGCTCCGACAATGCACCCATATCATGTGAAAGAAGGCCACGCATTCATTCCCTCCCACCACCGGCCGGCCGGCCGCCCGGTAGATGTCGTGGCGCGCAGTGCCGATAAGGCGCCTCCACCCGCGCGCGGCGGGGAATTCTCGCCCTTATTGACACCGGCCGGTCGCCGGGCGTGACATGGTCCTCTTCAAGCCGTTTGGGGAGCATGAAGCAGTTAATATTTTTCGGAAAAAAGGGCAAGAATACCTCACCTTACGAGCCATGAGCCCGTATACTTTTCCAAAATTCGGTTTTTTTTAACAACCCTAGTAGGGAGGGATTACCTAGTACCTAGTAGGCGGGGATTACACCGCGGTCACTGAGAATTCGCGCAGGAGTCGAGCTCTGTATCCTGTACCGCCAATGAATCAACTGAGCAAATGCTAGCAGAGATTGGACTGATTTATAGCCGAAATCCATTTCATAGCACCCACGCTTAAGGATGTTCGCCCTCTGTACGAACCGTGCATAATAAGCTGCGCAGTATTGCACAGAAACATACAAAAAAGACAATGTTATGCTGCGTAAAAGTAAGTGACAGCTGATCAAAACACACTAGTGCAGACACAGTCCGAAACTAGCAACAGCATGTCGCGGACGTAAAATAGTTTCCAGTCTTACACTGAAAATTTGTCATCACAAGTGTCGCTGATTCACAACAGCACAAACTCCGTAACCAGCCGTGGGACCATTGCGATCCCACGGCTCTTCACTCACAAACAAGCCTTCCCGGGGATTCAGCGCCACTCCAAACAGTAACACCAAATACACTCAAAGACGTTAAGACCCTCTGCCTACAGCGTGGGTGGGTTGGACACAAAGCACGGCGACCGGGGTGCCAGCTACTGATGTAACTCGGTCACCCGTCCGACGGTTTTCGGTGTGTGCTGTCTCAAGTGGCAGGCTGGTGCCAACACAGAGCTCATTGTGCCAGTACGAGGAACTTTTTTTGTAAAACTGGTGACAAAGACTGACGCTAGTCTCGATACAGTTGAACCCACCCACCACCTGCCGGCCTGACCTTCATCACCCAGTGATCGTTGCAGTGCAGCTGAGGCTGATGCGAGTAAACTGGTGCCATAAATTGAACGTGCCGATTAAGAAAATGGTATCGGTTGGTGCCTTGCATAGACGTCAGAGTGTCAATGCATAGAAGGACACCAATAAAGAGACTGGTGAGTGGTGCGAGTTCGGACTGTTACCGCTAGCTATTGACACCGGTACCGATGTCATATGTCCACATACCGAGTCCCTGCAGGTCCGGCTCGCCGATGTAGAACTTGTAGAAGATGATGTGCGACTCCTGACTCTGCTGCCGGGAAAGTTTATAGCCGACCGTGAGACGGGTGGTGACCAGGAGAGACTTGAGCAGCACGCCTGTGGCAGACGCAGTAAAACACAGTGACTAGTGAGACACAGGAGCAATGCGAAGGTGACGCCGGTCAGCAGTAATTAACGTTCCTGGGCTACTCGTTTCCGCTATATGTACATACTCGTATTGCACAGCGCATACCAGCTCGAGACTACTTTGTTATACACTTGCATATGCTAGACAAAAACACCACCGATGTAAAAGCTGTTTTCCTGCAGGGTACGTTTTCCTGCCCACCGCCGCCACTGACCGAGCTGGTTGACGACGGTGGCCGGCGGTTTGGCGCCGCTCGGTGCCGAAGTGTCCAGCGTCAGTGCCCACTGCTCCAGCACCAGCGACACGCCGTCGGCCGTCTTCAGCGAGATCTCCACGCAGAAGCTGGTGACGGGCGCCGCCCACAGGCCGCCCGAGGACAGCAGCAGGTGCTTCACCTCCTTCACCACCTCCGGCATGTCGGCCAGCGACAGGTTGAACTGGCGGCACGGCGTGCCAGTCAGACTACGGCAAACATGCCGGAGTGCCGTGTAGAACTGCGCTGACCGAGGTGGGAGCATAGGCCCCCTAGAGGGTTTCGACATTTAGCGTGGGAGCCGAAAAAAACATCGTACATATCCGATCAGAAAAACAAAATCAAATAAATTTCCTCGTCGTATATATCCAAAAAATTCTCGCAAATGTTGAAAGCACACGATACTTTTGCCTGGGATTCGGACCATTTCTGAGTTGCGAATTGCAATACTGTGCACATTCTTTTCACATGCCGCTGAGACAGTTACATGCCACCTGCCCAGCGTATGTCATCCTCACCTACCCACTACATAGTCTGTACGTTCCCGTCGCCGATAAGTAGGTAATTCCTGCACTCACCCAATCTGGAACATCGGCGTGCACCTTGCAAGGTGTGTGGATCTTCTTGCCCAGGCGAGACTCGACGATGATGTGCGCCATTTTTCGACACATTATGTTCACCATGTTCTCAAACTCCTTTCTGTCACAGTCCATGGTGAGCACTTTATACTTGGGGGCCGGACGGCGATCACTGGAAACGGACAAACAACAAGACTCAGTTATCAACGGGCGAGCGAACGCAGCGAGTGAAGACCTCCAAAGATAAGATAAGACATATAGGTATGCGGCTCAGAGCCGAGGAGAGAGTTTATCGTTCCAAATTTTGGGTACGCTGTTCCTATAATAAGGAACGCTTGCAGTGTCAGTGTACGAGAGCGTTCCAAATTTGGGCACGCGGCCCGGGTGGTGGCCTGCTTTAGAAATAGGGGAACGATTTGAAACTACGATGGCCGATGGGCCTTACAATATCAAACTCTTTCCCAACAATATGAAGACAAATATCAGGCGGTTCACGATCGTGATATATTTTTTGGACGTCATTTAACCCTCGCCCTGGCAGGGGCGAGGGTAACACGGCCTGGCAGGGGGGGGGGGATGCGACCCCCCCTCGTGATTGGCTCCTATGGCACCTAGAAACACCAAATTTAGTAGGTAGGTGGGCCCCCTGTAGTTCTCGCCCCTGTGCAAATTTGGTTGTTCTAGGTCAATATTTGGGGGGTTGGGGGGTATAAATGTAAAAAATTTCGCTAAAAACAGGTCAAAGTTTTTCACTTATAACTTTTGATCTAATTAGGATAGAGCAAAAAGAAAAGCACCAGTGAACTCAGCACGTCAAGGCGCGTCGAATGACATACTTTTAGCTTGCTTAAGTGTACCTACTAAAAGTTTTTCTTAATTTTTAAGTAAACTTTAATTAATTAATTAAGTTAAAGTTAACCAAATTGCATCATATCGCATATCATTCGACTCGGCTGATCACCAGGAACACAATGACACCATTTTTTAAGCTCTAGCGTCATTATGTGCCAAGTTATTGGCAAAAACGTCATTTGACCTCAGTTGACCTCATTTGACCTGACCCATGGATATTGGATAAGTACACCAAACAAAGAAGCACCAAGTGACCTGCTGTTAAGTGCTGTGGTTTCAAAGCACAAAAGTGATAGAACGAAGCAGATATCTCCAGTATTTTCTGAATTTAGTATTTTCCCATAGGCTTAACCCTATTAGTGGCAGGCTCCTGGCTACCCCTATTAGTGGCAGGGGGGGCTGTTTAGACCCCCCTTGATATCTCGAGATCTGACGGGCCGATTTTCAAAATTCAAACGGCATTCGATTTCGCTCAACGTGATCTACATTTCTAAAAAATAAAAATTAAAAAAATGTCAATAGGGGGGTAGAGGGGGGTAAAAACGGGCAAATTGCAGATACATTTCAGACTGTTTATCACAGCCAGGTTTCTGAACCAATTTTAACGCAACTTTTGCCGATCGATAGAGAATGAACCAGGAATTCACATGGATCCTAAAAATATGCATTTTCAAAATCATAGGCAGATACAGATCATTGAGATTGGGGGTACACAAAAACTATAGTAAATAAGGTTTTTGTTGGTACTGTTTCTAAAAAGGGTGGAAATGGTCTTGTTATGTTACAATTTTCTTATGAGAGAACGACTACAATTGTATTGGTCATGCATAGGCAGTGTCAGGGCACCTATGTTGGAGGTTAAGCATAACCCCCCTTTTTGGACGCCTGGATCCGCCTATTATAGCAAAAACGTGTCAAAAGAGGATGCACAATAACTTTGTATATGTTATCACATGATACCTTTCATTCACTGTTCGTAAAACTGGTGCATACAGTTATAATACATCAGCATCGTGATCTTCGCCCAAATGACTCGTTTCACGAAAAGGACCCCCCAATTCCCAGTGCTCTGGAGCCGCCCCTGGTAAAGTTAGGAACTTGAAATTTTCAGGGAATGTGCCCAATTTAGTTTTAGGAAAAGTCAGAAAATTTCAGCATCGTAGCTTCAGCGGTTTCGGAGATATTCCCGAAAAACCTGAGGGGTGGATGAAAACAACCCCCCGTCACTTAATAGGGTTAACATTACGATGCAATGACCTCTAACTGACCTCAGGTCAGTGACCTCAAAAAAACCGAACTATATGTTATACAACTCGGTGACCTTAGCACATCCTGAAAGTTTGAAGGAAATCAGTCCAAAACTGTGAGTTGGCGAGGTGCAAAACAAAAAAGAAAATTGAAATTTGACCATGACCTTGTACCGGTTTTTCTGACCTGGTGACCTGACCCAAGGTCACCCGGACCTGAAATTTTCAGGTCATATGTAAAAAAGTTGCCCCATAGGCTGTGCCACATTTGTTACGCTATCTTCGAAAAACCATGGGGGGGCCGCATCGACCCCCCCCCCCCCCGCCCACCCCCCCCCCTGTCAGGGCGAGGGTTAATGGTTCTTTTTATTTTAGATAATGCATACATGGCGTTCCCATATTTGGGCTTATCGTTCCCAAAGATGGGAACGAAAACGCGTTCTCAAAAATGGGCACGCTTGACCATAGTTCCGCCTGCTGACATTAGATAAAATGACTCACATATGGTGCCTTGAAGCAGACCAAATACGCTCTTATCTCTCACCACTGATTAAAAATTCATCTTATATTTAATTTGCGCTTATTTAAGTTTGTTTTTCGCAATAATCACGCCTTAATCTTCAAAGGCAAATCAAAACAACGAGCACGAGCGCCTCCAAAACATCAAAGGACACTGACACGTATAAACAAACAACCGTATTCCGGAAACGCCATAAATGGCGCACTAGCGCCGAAATCAACGCATGCAGCAGTGTGCTACCATATGTAAAGCATTTTCACACCGAATATTTTGATTTCTTTGAAAATCACCACAGGGTTATAAAGCAATCTTGCCGATGCGTGCTATAAGCCAATTCTGCCTATTTATAGGCACAGGCTAAGCTTTAGGATCGTGCGTAGGTGTAGGCCTATGTAAGCGTGTAGGCATACAGCAGCGGCTAAAATTCAATCATCCTACGCCTATCTTGTACAACACCTTACCTTTCTGCGGCCTGATTCGTGATTACGTTTCCAGCTGTGGCTCTCTCAGTTTCAGATAGCCATCTCTCTACCACGTCGGAACTGTCGACACTGGGTTCGCGACACATCCCTTCTACCAGCTCAGGATCGCTCGCGCTCCGAGACAGCTCGCTCTGAGCGCCTGCGCTGGACAAGCCTCCCACGTCCAGTTCGTGAGCCCCCGAACCTCGCTTCTTCGGTGGAGCCGAGTCACCGGAACGATACCTGTAGCGCTTTCCGTGACCGGGTTTGACCTCCGAGCGTATCTCGTCGACCGTTCCAGGTTCGATCTCAGTTGATGGCCCATCCAGCGGGGTAACCTCGCGACCCGATTCCGTAGAGGCGTCCGGAGCATCGCTGGTGGTCATTACATCAGCAGAGTCCTGATCCTGTTCAGACATGCTGGCAGAGGAACTTGCCTAATAAACAAGCGCACTTCACTTAGTTATTGATGTTATCCTCTGCTTTGTCACCACCAGCACCTCTCGCCCGCCCATAATGGTGCTGAGACCCCAACTGCCTTCGCCTCGAGTCACAGCGGCAGGCGACCCGCAACCACCCCACAACCGCCACCGACCGAGGTCAAACTGAGCTCTCGGAGGGTCAGGCCGGGTCAGGCGCTCGAGGCGGGGTCGCGGGACTAGAGCTGCCAATCTGAGGTCAGAGGCCACACTACCCACATACCGGGGATCCACCCAACCGTTGGTCATGGACGAATACGTGACTAAAGTAGCAGGTTTCGAACTTTCGCGCGAATGGCAATTGCCTTTCAATTGTTCGCGAATCGCGAGTCAGATCGGTCCATACCACCGCGGTCAGTCCTATCGGTCGCCAGATAAATTAAACACATTTTCCCAAAAAGCACATGTTAAAAAAATATATAAAAATAATACATTGTCTGCCAATGACGAAACATTCTAGCGAGGAATGCACACTCATAATAAAGACCTCGACCTGGCGCTTTCAGATGGAGCCAACGGGCCGAAACCCTTACTAGCCTAACACTAGGACCTTTAAACGCCGAGCGTTTCCGCATTACGTTCCTGTCGTCAAAAGTTTCCATCACAAAATGATATCAACAGCCAGTTCTATTTCTTCGTCCGAACTCAGGAGCAGTCTCGTACAAAATGAAACACAGCAGCCGCTTACTCGTTTTCACAGTCCAGTCAATATGACTGCACATATACACATATGACACGTAGTCAGTACCTGGGCCTTCAATCCGGGGCCACAACTCAAACGGAAATCCCAATTACAATGTAACTCAAAGTACCACCAAGTTCAATCAAGAGAACCTCGCGGGTTTCCAGTGAACGCCACAGCCAGCCACCATCGGCAGCCTCTAGTCCACTAGTTAGGATACACTCAGCCGAGCGGCTCCTCTATGCCGCATACCTCTCAGAAGTGGCTTCAGCGCCGGTAATGACTCACCATCCCCCTCCCCCCCCCCCCCACACAACAAAACTCGGCGGTATTGTTCCCCTCCCCAACCCAGACATCAGCGGCCCGCTCAGCGGCGGAAGCGGCGCACGGGTGAGCGGTGTCGCCGCTCAGCAGCGGCCCGCTGCAGCGGCTCACCGCGAGGCATGGCGGCAGCGGGGGCCGGCAGCGGCCGTCCCCAGCCGGCCGGCTGGCCGCTGGCTGGTCCGTTCACCTGTGAAAGGCGCACCGTGATGGGACGCGGGTGAAACGACAGCGAATCGGCAGCAACACAGGACATATGGGCGAGTAGTGGACTGGTGATCAAAGTAGGATCCACTCAACATTTAAGTTCGTGGCAGCGTGACAGAGCCATTGAGAATTAAATAAGACTGTCATCTGACAATCGAGTAAAAAAAAACATTTAAATAAATAACGATTAGACTTTTCAGCAAAAAGCCGTCACATAGATACCTGCTTGGAAGCTAGTGAACACTGGGTCAAGCCAATATACCTAACCCGGTCCGGTACTGGCCTCACCTGCTGACCGGGATACTGAGCGGTGTCCCAATCCTGTCCCTTCGGCTCCACACCCATGACGGCCGCCGCCTGAAGCTGCAGTGCGATCTGCTCGTCGGGTGTCTGCGGCTGCGGCTGATACTGCGGCTGCGGCTGCGGTGGTGGCTGATATTGCTGCTGCGGTGGTGGCTGATATTGCTGCTGCGGTGGTGGCTGCTGATAGGGCTGCTGCTGCTGCGGTTGTTGATACTGCTGCTGTGGCTGGTACTGCTGCTGCTGCGGCTGCTGGACCGATGCCAGTCGCTGCAGCAGCGCGATCTGCTGCTGGATCTGCTCCTGGCTCAGCTGCTGCTGCTGCAGCTCGTCCAGCGAGCAGGTAGGAGCCATCAGCGGCCGGATTGGCTGTAGTTCGGGCGGACCGGTGGCGGCCCGCTGACCGTAAGGAGCGCCCGGCAGCGGAGCAGGCTGCCCGGGTCGGTACGGCACCTGAGCCGGCCAGCCCGGAGCGGGGCCGGCCGGCGGGCCCGGGGGAGGCACGGAGCCGTTCGGAGTCGCGCCGGCCGGCGGCGGCGGACCATACCCGGGCGGTGGCACGTGCAGGTGCATCTCACGTGCAGCACGACTCTGCTCGGCAGCCTCTCGCGCCATGGCCGCCGCACGCGCCTTAGCATCCGCCAGCTGATCGGCGAACGGGGCGCTCTTTGGCACGCACTGTTTCTTCACCGGCGGCGCCAGCGGCGGCTCCGACTCTTCAACTGCCTCCCTCGTCCGGGAAGCGGCCGCCGCCTCCTCCTCGCCAATGAAGAAAGCCTCCGAGAGGTTGTCCTCCTCGACATTGCCAGTAACGGACGGCGGCGGTTTGCTAATGTCTACCTGCTCCACTGGCACGGCCGACATCTCTGCCTGAGCTGCGGTCTCCGGCGGGGCTGAGACCGCCGTGCCGTTTGTCACTTCCGCCGGGGGCTTTTCCGCGGTACGGATCTCCGCCACCACCTCCATAATGGCGATCTTGAGCGTTGCCTTTCCCTCCATCGGAAGACGTTTGAGCGCTTCGGCGACGCTGAGCGCGAACAGAGCGTCCGGGTCGCGTACGGTCCTCTTCAGGGCAGCAATCTCGTCCATGCCGTCGTCAGACGCCGGGGCGGCGGCGGCGGCTGAGTTAGCGCCCGATGTTGGTAGAGAGGCAGAAGACGAGCCCGAGCCTGCAGCCGCACCCACTGGGTGTTCAGCTACCGGCGCCGCCTCTGGTCCGTCCAGGCGCGGCCGTTTGGCGTCTGGTCCTTGATCGGTCACATTCTGTGAGCTGCCTCCCACCTCCGGTTTCGCTGGTGCAGGATTGGTAGGCGCCACCGATTTCGCGACGTCTCCACCTGCAGTGTCCCGACTCGGTGCGAAAGAGCTGTCCGCGTTAGTTGGCTCATCTCTGGCAGTAACGGCGCCTGCGGCCTGGGCGGTATCCGACGCGCTGTCTGAGGTGCTGCGCTGAACAGCAGGCGATGTCTCCACAGCCGTGTGAGCGGAGACGGCGACCGGAGCTGCAGCTGACGTGGCCACGGAGCTTGCCGGAGCTGCCGAGACCGCCAAAGCCGGGGAGGCGCTGGCGGCTGATGCAGACGAGATCCCCGCAGCGGCTTGTAGTCTGCATTAGGCAAGAAATGTCAGCGAAGAACGCAAATTAGCTTCACAGCGTATTCCAGAAGCAAGTAACGAAGCAAACACAGTCGGAACAGCTGCTCATCCTTGCTGGGGAGAAATGAAACGTGTGAGTCTTAATTATCTGCCGACAGCTGCCTGAAAAATGAGAATGAGGGTTGAACAACAATGCACACATTCACGAATGTACGACACATTTCCTTTTGAAAGATCTGTAAAAAAAGAAATACAGGATGAAATACAAAGAAATGCAAAAAGAAATGTAGATGCAGGATCAACAGAAAGTTGTGAGAGCGTAATGAGTGCTAAGTAATGGGAAGGGGAAATATTAATAACGCTATCGGGTTGCAGGATATTGAAGAGAGATATACGTTTGGCTGCTAAAATATTAAGCAATATCAATATGTCATTGATTACTATCACCAATGTCTATGTTTATTTACTTTATAGCACGATGATAGCATTCGTGAATTACCTATTCAATAATTGATATAAAATAATAGCTTTAACACAGGAGCAACTCATAATAATGGTTCGAGTCACTAATAAACGACTGCGTAGGGTAAAAAAAAAAAAAAAAATACACCAGGCCAGCGCACAGCCGGGATTCCGCAATTACGCTAAACTAACAAGGATTTAGGAATCTCCATCGCCTGAGAACGGAAATCACTCCTGCGCAATTACGAATCAAAGGAAACATTCAGAAAACTTCAATACCATTCTGCCGACAGGATGCACAGTCCAATTCTGGAGTTCAGCACCACCGTTTGCTCATCAAGCGGGCTGCCAGACATCGTATGCGGTCCACAGGACATTCCAGATACGGTCAGGATGTGTCACTGTCACGGCATACTCCGGGATCCACCTGCACCTGAGAATCGAAATTGATGCTGTTTGGGTTTTAGAAGTGTCCGGAATCCACTTGTCATCAACACCTGCACCTGAGATTGGGTCCAAAATCAACATATAAGTAATAACACAGCAAGATCCAGTCATAAAACGTCATCGTTTCTCATAAAACGTCACAAAAAACATCAATCATAACGGTCACCGCCTCCACCGCCCCCCAGTAGGTATATGTCCTGCAAAAAAAAAACGCAATGTCCTGAAAAAACACGCACGTACAGCATGATCGCGCCGTCGTCGGCCCGACCTGTCGCCTACTCCGGTGGCCCGTCTGCGTCTCCCTCGGTCCGACCGATTACCGTTTCATCACGAACGCGGCCAGCATCTGTTCGGCAGAGGCGGCGGCCACCGGGGGCAGCAGCTCGTCCAGCACGCTGGCCAGCTTCTCCGGCGGCACGCCCGTCTGTCGGGCCAGCTGCGAGAGCTCCGGGTCGGCGGCCGCGCCCGCTGCCGCCTGCGGACGGGGGACCGTCAGCGCCGCCGGCACCGACAGCAGGCAGGGGTTAGAGAGGGGGCCCGGACAGCAGGCAGGGGTCAGAGACGGCCACGGCCTCAGGGCGGGCTCTGCACATGTGGTCAGGGAAGAAGAAGGGACGCTGAGACAGAAAAAAAAATATTGTAAATAAAATAGGTACAACATCTTTAGTAACTCAAACGGATGGCGTCAGATAAATCTGGTTTTTGTTCGAATACACAAGCGCTAATGCTGATGCTACCTGCAAATCATTTCAGTGATATGCAGCTGTCCACCGGGCACCTTGGGCAAAGTCTTGAGTCCTTCTGCTCGATAATCAGTCAGCGAGCAGGTAAGAGAGAAGGCATGCGATAACGGGACGGGAGTCGTCCTTAAGCTGATGCACGTCACCGCAGGCGCCTGCAATAAACGGTTAGCAGGATGATTGCTCGCAAAGCCATCGGCTGTTCCAGCTGCCGGGAATTCTACGGTGGCAGAAGAAAAGACCGCATTCCTCGCCTGCCAGTCATGTCAGAGAAGTGACCGGTCGTGCATACCTTCTTCCTTCTTTCACTGCTCACTGTGGTATAAGTTATGCCATCTAAGGCTTTATATTGAACACTGACAGAGGACGTTGCCACTCAGTGCCGAGAAGCTGTGGTGCTCGTCAATAAGCATTTTGCATTTTCGGCTTTCAAGGTGGCTCAGATGCCTTCTGCTACACAAGGAGAGGCGGAGCCTTGCAAAATTGCTTTGAAGTTCAAAGTTGTGCCTGTTTAAAGGGGGCACATTTTCTCGATAACTGAAATAAAAATATTAGCATTTCAACATCCCTAAGGCATCACCATATCTTTTCCAAATAAGCGTCGACCTCGAGCCCTCGATGGAAAGAAAATGCGCATCTTTAAAACAATTGCTAGACAATACAACAATTTAGGAGGATATCATGACCGAAAATATTACGATCAGTGGAGTTCATGGAGCCATGTAAGATGACCGAAAAATGCAGCTACAACTTACAGGAAAAACCGGCGAAGACAAAAACACGATGGCCTGAAACATGCTAAATGCCTGCAGATGAACTCTGATATGAAAGTCCGGCACTGGGCCTAGTACACTGGGACCGGCATTAGGGCAGCAGCTGAAACGCTGAGAACGAATACGCACGCCTTAGATAGAACACATGCAATCAAGTCAGATCTGAACGGAGTCCGGCGGCAGGTCAGCAATCTGTGAAGTCCAGGAGTAACTGAACAGTGAGAAATCGTCATGGAACGAAGTCAAAACTGGACCCGGCATCAAGTAAACTTCGGCTGCAGGATAACTGTCATGAAGAGTCACGGACTGGACAGTGTACACGCGACATTAAATCCGACTTGCAGAGCTGTAACTCTAGATTATGGCTACGTGGTCACTATTTATACAATGGAGTCACAAATCGATCGGATATCACGTCAACAGCTGCAAATCCGTCATTGGATGCGCGATAACTCCAGGAATCGAGTCAGAACTGGGCCCGTATCGTTCACGGCTCAGCGGCAGTAAACCTGCGATCAGCTACACGGTAATTATGACGAAAGGAATGAACTGAATGAATGTGAACTGAATGAACTGGGCTCAATGTTAGTCAACGGCTGGAGGATCGGCGACAGAGGCTGAAATAAGCAGAAAGCCTTGAAGAAACACGAGGAATGACAAAACACGGCCGCATTATTCACAGCGATTATGGTATACAG
This sequence comes from Amphibalanus amphitrite, assembly GCF_019059575.1. NCBI lineage: Eukaryota > Metazoa > Arthropoda > Thecostraca > Balanomorpha > Balanidae > Amphibalanus > Amphibalanus amphitrite. The sequence continues at coordinate 18,290 of NW_024882765.1, read as the reverse complement.
CCGGTGAGCAGCGGGAGCATCAGTTTCCAGCCTCATTCTTCCTCCTTGACGGAAGAGACGTAAATATCAGGACTTCTGCGCGTTTAAGCCACATCCTTCATCGGCGACGAGTAAAAAGCAGAAACATACCTAATGGAAAGAGAGGTCGGAGTAACATGAGAACAGACGACCTAGGGAGAAATGCGTCAGAATTAAAATAATGGTACTATTCCTCAGCAAAGGTTGGCATTCATGAAGTAGATTTGGGTCGTTTATCATCATGACGCACAACCCTCTGCCACAAACCATATAACTAATTAGAACCCAATCAGAAAATATCAGAGCCAATAATACCACATGAGGCAAGAAAGAGCATACCCCTTAACTGCAGTCAGATGACACCGATAAAAGCACCTTTATCTACCGCCATCTAACACAATCAAGTTACATCGAACGTCGAAGGTTGCAACAACTAAGTCTGATGGGCAGTTACTGGCATTATGACAATATCACGTTCAAAATTTTACTGATATGAGCACACGCTACACAACAAGCAGGGACTTAAACCACCGATCACTTAAGCAGCATTTATGTACCATCTCAGTAAGTGACTGGCTCCTTACCGTGGCGGGCTGCTGCTGCTGCGGTCGCTGCTCGGTGTTTATCGCCGCCGACAGCTGCAGCTGCTGCTGGGGGCGGTTGTCCTGGTGCGGGTACCCCAGCCCAGCGGCTGAAAGTGCTGGCTGCTGGGGAAAAGGTGGCAGGCTGTGCTGGACCGTCTGGGGAGGGTACGCCATCTGCTGCTCCAGGGGCGGGACAGAAAGACCATGTGCCTGCTGCGGACCGAATCCCCGCGGTGGAGGGGGAGCTGCATAGCCCGGCTGCATGTGGAGCTGGTGTTGCTGATGCTGGCTGACTGGGATTCCATCGTGGTGATGACCTGTCAACAGGCGTAACGTAAATGAAATGCAAGAAACTTAGGACAAATTAGCATCAATGTCACAGTAAATAGCAGCAGATCTGGGAGGCAAATCTTACGGGAAAACTATCATTGTATTGGACAATCTCAACACCACAAGCGACCTTCTGCTCCCTATTCAATATCATTGCTTATTCTGTGATCATTTATTATATTATTTGCATTTATATTGGCTAAATTTGATGGAATAACTTGCTAAATTAGGTTAAGTTTGGTCACACTTTTTGTGTTTGTTTTTGCTGGTTACTGGTTAGGTTATGGTTCAAAACTTCCAAATAAAAACTTGCCTAGAAATTCACTGTATTGAAATTAAAAATGCTAGGAATCACAGTTCACAGAGGCATAATATCTCACCTTGACCTGACTTTTCAGCTGCCACTCTGTACTGAAAGTAGTTGCAATATTCACCACCAAAGAGAAAGGCAAACTTGGGATTATGCCTTTGCTTGTTTCTGGTCAACTTTTCAAACTCATGTCCATTTCTTGCCACAAACATAGCCAACTTGTCTATTAGTGTTTTCCTTTCTGGATCTGGAAAGCAGCCAAAGGGAGATAACACACATTTATAGTTTGGCTCAATTAGCTAAATAGTTTGTTTTAGCCTGGATGATAACACAAACTTATTATTATAATTCACATTCTGCCACACTTTCAAGAGATGAGTTTTGCTTGAATAATCTGAATGAGCCATTGCCAGGCCAAGGAGTCTGAAGATGATCAATCCATAAACAAGTTGAATGGTGCTCAGCACAAAACAAGGGATCTCAGTAGGCGGAACTATGGTCAAGCGTACCCATTTTCGGGAACGCATTTTCGTTCCCATGTTTGGGAACGATAAACCCAAATATGGGAACGCCATGTAGGCATTATTTGAAACAAGAAAAAGAACCGTTAAATGACGTCCAAAAAATATAAAACGATCGTGAACCGCCTGATATTTGTCTCAATATTGTTGGGAAAGAGTTTGATATTGTAAGGCCCATCGTAGTTTCAAATCGTTCCCCTATTTCTAAAGCAGTCCATCATCCGGGCCGCGAGCCCAAATTTGGGAACGCTCTCGTACACTGGCGCTGCAAGCGTTCCTTATTATGGGAACGGCGTACCCAAAATTGGGAACGATTTCACCGACGCCTTTCAGGGGCTCTTTTCATTAACAAGCATCACGTCCAACGCCGCAAATTATTGTTAACGCAACAATCATCAGATGACCTTTCCGACAAGACCATCGCATGTTTCGCCCGGTCTTCTGCGCTTTTATTCCCGTCGATCTCGCAGCGGGCACGCCCCCCTCTGCAGGATTACGTAATTCACAACGCTCAGCGATGTTCAACAAGGTCTTCCATACCTATATCCACCGTCCGTGCCGAGGGTGGAGACATGTCAAGCACCTGTCTGTTTATCACCGATAGTTGACGAGTACAAGGAAGTATCCAAAAATGGGAACGCTGAATATGTTACACCCTCAAAAGACCTAGTCCCAATGAAAATCTAGTTTTTTCCTTTCTTAATGAGTGTAAGTGGCAAAAGGCCTGGTAGGATGGGCACGAGGAATGATCGAACTCAGCATAGAAATTATAAATAAGCCACACAGAGCGACCTATATAAGAGAAATTCCCCCAAAACGATCATGCTTAGAAACGCGGAAGACAAAAACCACGCTCATGACGCTCCTTATAAAACAACGCTAAACAGCTAGCATCCAAATAAAATATGTCTTTCCGGGCTGATAAAATACAGCTGAATAATTTTCGACCACTCAAACTGAGTTTACAACAGTAGTTCGGTAAAATCACGCACGTTCTACGCGGTCGTCCGCCTCGACACCAAATGTCAACAAAATTACCTCGGGACTGTCCGCGTGTTCGCTTGCATATGTCAGCATCTGGTGTGGCTAGTATGAAACTTCATAACCAGGCGAAAATTATTATACTTGACCTCAAAATGTAAAAACGCTTCATTTTCCTTAAAATTGCATGTTAAATGTAGTGTAACCCATGTTTTCACCATTCCGTCATTTCAAAAAATCATTAAAAATATCATTCGACGGTCAATTTCCTTGTTCAACGGTCAGATTAAAGATAATTTTATAGAGACTTAGTACCTAGATACTTAAATCAGCGTGCACTTTTTGAGACGTGATGCACTAATGAGTTTTAGTGGGCGAACGGCCGAAAAATTACCTTCCGTTCTCATAAATGGGAACGCCCGTTCCCATATTTGGGAACCCCGTTCCCAAAAATGGGAACGTTCCTATATTTGGGTACTCATGACCATAGTTCCACCTACTGATCTGTATTCTGTAGGTACTCATCACTTCCCAAGGAAATGTGAGGGGATTTGGGATGGTTTAGAACCAGTATAGCGCCTTTTGGGGCGACTAACGGAGCGAGCGAGAGGGTGAGCCTTGCACGTGCGAAATTTCGAGGGGGTACCTCCAGCTGACTTGTGCACGGCACCCTACTAACCGGTCTCTAGCGATGTGCCAAATTTGAGCACAATCGGCCCAGCCGTTCTCGAGATCTGGAAGCGGCACCCTGCACGTGCGCACGTGCAAAATGGGTCCCAACTGACTTTTGCACGGCACCCTACTAACCGGTCCCTAACCATGTACCAAATTTGAGCGCCATCGGTCCAGCCGTTCTCGAGATCTGGAAACGACCCCTGCACGTGCGCACGTGCAGCAGCACCCCAACTCTGGCACATGGATATGCAGTGCCTAGTGGGTGCCTACCTACATGCCAACTTTCAGCGCAACCGGCCAAGTAGTTACCGAGATATTGCAACAATTACAAAAGTGACACCTCTTCGTTTTGCACGTGGCACGTGCATAAGGGGTCACCCACATGCATCGGGAATAGTCCAATACTTGGTAGAAGGAATGAAGCTACCCCACAAAAATTACCGCATGTAAATCGGTCAAGTGGTTGCTGAGATACAAGCCTCGCAAAAGCGTGACCACGGCCGGCCGGCCGGCCGCCCGCTCATACTCAGAAATTTCTGTTATTCTACGTAAGATTCCGCTCGCTTCGCTCGCTCCGTAATGAGTGCTGTATTGGGCTGCCACAAGAGCATTTCTGAGGGAAAATCAGGCTGTACAAAAGCAAATTGATGGTGCACATAGAAGGCCTTTGAAATTATTTTTGTTGTTTCAAGTTTTTGGCGGCAATGCCATGGTGCAGGTCACTGCAGGCCATAGGAGCATTAGTATTGAAGAGTGCTTAAGGAAGCGTAGCGCCACAAAAAGTAGGCATACCAAAATATGCAAAAAACATCCATGAAAAACTGGCACATTGACATGGGTACCTCGGTAAAAATAATTGGAGTTACCTCACTGAAAATAACTTAAAACTGAACAGTGCTTATTTTCTATTTTCTTTTAAAGGTATGCTGCCAATTCTTGGCTTTATGTTGATGGAATTCACACAGTCCATGGGTGAGAGGTGAGGTTGAGAGGAGCATAAGAATAAAAGTAATTGTAGGAATGACAGAAATAATTTTTTGAATGTGAGGTTAGCACTTAGCGGCAAGAGGATCAGTAAGAAAGATGCAGGTGTGGCAGTTACAGACCTGGGTACTTAAAACTGATAATGGTCACACAAAAAAAATGGAAGAATGATGAACAGAGTTCGTAATTTTGAGCTGTCAAAACATTGACTTACCAAGTGGTGCTGGAGGGGGAAGTGGCAATGGCTCCATGTTTATGACAATTGAGCTGAGCCAAAACGTCTTTGTTGTAGATAGTAGCCACTTCCTTATCCACTCATGCTGATGAAAACCAAATTCACCTCTGATGAAACGTAAAAATGGAAGCAAAATATTTCCAAATTGTCATAAAGGGTGTCAGTGGTGTCGTCCGGGGCTTTGGTAAAAACTGGATTGCGTCAGCTGGCTGGCCAGCTGGCGACGCACGAAAGGTATTTAATTTTAGATATAAGCGCGGTAGTAGGATGGACATAAATATTTCAAATGGCTTTAAATGAAAAATTGATTGGTAAATATTTATTCTTTTATATCTAGCATTGATATGTAAGAAGCTCTGCTAGCGCCACCATACGGCGCCAGCTGGCAAAAAATCCAGTTAATACCAGAGCCCGTCGTCCGGCGGCGCGGTGTCACTGCATGCGCACATCAACATGCACCTCAACCTACATACACCAATGGTTAAAGTCACGTGACTTATTTAGTTCTTTTTTAGAATTTGTCACGTTTACTGAAAAATCTGAATAATATTTAAATATACATTATTCAGATTTTCAAATAATTTCAAATTTGGTGTTAAAATATATCAAATATACAATAAACAATCAAAAATTAATAATCATAATGATACTCATTACTAGACCACGTGATACGTAAGACATTATCTGTAAAAAAGTCAAGCATTTTGAACTATTAGCGCCATATATGCAGAAACAGAATATTTAATTTACTGCAGAAAAAAATGTGTAGCAGTAAAGGCCATATCAGACTCTTCCCGCAGTCAGGAAATCGCAGTCGAGACTCGAGAGCCTATTCAAATGCATGGAAGCACGCTCGCATCAATCGCACACACCTCCAGCATGCAATTGAGGCGGGCGCGGGCAAGAAGGCCCATGAAGGGGGAGAACTTCCAAATGTCACGTGACTAATATGCCCTCCGGGCTCCGGCGCCCTGTTTTCACGGCGTCCTGTTTCAGCCTTTAGGTAGGTATGTAGGTATGTACACCAAAATCTGCCATCTTCAGAGAAAACTTAAGCAATTTCTTCTCTTCATTTCTGGTGGCATGTGCCTTGACCCAGTAAACATGACGACGTCGGCCCGACGTCGGGCCGAGGCTCGGCCCGACGTCGGCCCAACGTCGGTTCAACCTCGTCCCGACATCGGCTGGACGTCGGATATGCCCGCATGTTCCGACGTCCAGCCGAAGTCCAGCCGACGTCGAGCCGACGTTGGGCCGAGATCGTTTGCCGAGGTTGACGAGATCGTTTGTCGTTGGACCGACGGGGCCGACGTCGGCATGTTTATTGGGAAAACGCGCCAAAAATATCAACCGGCGGCGGGATTCGAGCCCCCCAGTCGCCGACGTCGGCATGTTTACTGGGACAACACGCCAAAAGCATCAGCCGGCGATGGGAATCGAACCCCGTGTCATCCGAACGCGAGGCTAGTGCGCTAACCACTACACCACGCATCCAGCTAACGAATTAGGTTTGTTTTGTTGCCTTATGCCCTTTCGGTCTGACAAGACCATTTCAGAGCCGGAAAGATCATAGGATGGAGACATTGGTCTTCTTGGCGAGCACCCTGGGTCCAGTTCATATAGAGTCCCTGGTCCCATTGCTGTTACGTGACACTTATTGGAAAGGGCGACCCCACAATGGGTTCATATAGCCACTCTTATACACCTGCACCAACGTTTCCCAAAGTGTCTCTTTGATAAGTGGCACTTTGGCAAAGTGACACTTGCCGACTGGCCTTTCTATATGAACTGGGCCCGGCCCTGGTGAGTTGCCGGGGCTGAGCCTGACCAAAGGATAGGCCGAGCAGCCCCCAAGCACTCACCGCACCCGGCTACGGGCGAGCTCGGCTTACGGGCAATCCCAAATGGGATAAAGTTTCCCGTCCAGTCCGGATCAGGGGGTTGCGGCGTGGAGGAAGATTTGAGTTTCCTGAGGATATTTTGAATACCGAAGCTCTTTATGAAACATGAAACATGTATTTTATATTATTTTAACGGTCAAAACAGCGGCCGATGTCGGTCCGACGTCGCCCCGACGTCGGCTGGACCTCAGCAATTGATCTCGGTCCGACGTCGGCCCGACGTCGGCTGGACCTCGGCTGGACGTCGGAACATGCGGGCATATACGACATCCAGCCGACGTCGTGCCGAGGTTGGACCGACGTCGGGCCGACGTCGGCATGCTGATGCCGAGTTGCCGACGTCACCCCGACGTCGGGCCGACGTCGGCATGTTTACTGGGGACCGGCGATGAAAAAGTTGCCAGGCGTGTTATCTTTTTGAACACCTGATTCCCTTAACCCTCGCCCATGTAGGGGGGGTTGGTGCACCCCCCCCCCTGAGGTTTTTCTTAGCTACACGCCGAACCGTTTCAGATAGCCTGCTCAAATTTTCAGTACCCTTTGGGGCATCCTTTGCGCAACTTTTGGTAAAAAAAAAATTGTCAAGGTCATGTCAGGTCACGGAGTTATGACGTCATAAAGGGAACAACCTCCGGCCAGATTTACGCTAAATTGGAGATTGCTTCACAATGGTATAAATGCCGACTGACCTGACACACTGATGGATTGTTTTAGAATCATAACTGGCTGATTTGACATTGGCACAATGTCCGTTGACCTTTTCAAGGTTACTAAAGGTCAAGGTCAGGTCAGTGACCTCGGTTGACCTGTAATGACTTCTTGCACTTGTATGCCTTTTCGGGGTATTTTGATGTCCTGAATTCGAATTTGCTATCCATTTCAGGCATCGTCAGTTGTTTCTTGTAGTTCATTTTGGGTCAGGGTCAGGTCAGTGACGTCACACGCCTGACGTGACCCAATGCACAAATGACCTTGCAGACTTCCGATGCTCCCAACGCATCATTTTTAGAGTTATGACATCGAAATACACACCAAACGATAGAGAATTGATCAAGGATCACGATAGTGAAGATTTCAAGTCGATATCTCTTACCGTTTTGCCGCAATCGGCGCGGAACTCTGAAAAGGTTAGATTTTTCCGAAAATTTGACCTTTGACCGGTCATAAGTAGGTCAAATTTTGACCTAGGACCAAAAAATATACCACCAATCGCGAGATCTCGTTGAGAGCAATCCGTTGGTCTTTTCCGCTAAGCTCTACGACGCTCCGTTTTCAAACGCCAGGGGGGGGGGGTCGCACCAACCCCCCCCCCCCTGCATGGGCGAAGGTGGCAAAACACCGTTTACGGGCGAGGGTTAAAAGATACGAGTATACCTACCTAAATTATATTTGAGACCCGCCGCTCCGATCATATCTGTCGCACCGTCTAAAGGCCGATGAGCCAAAAAAAAAGGCCGATGAAAGGCCGATGGCCGATGTCCAAAGCTTGGTCCAAAGTCAGATTGATTCGAAATTCGGATTTTTTGGATTTCTTTAGTTTTGCTTAAAAAAAATCAATTTTTTGAATTTTGGGGGTCAAAATCCGCGTTTCAAGATTTCATGTTTTTTGCTCATTTTTGCTCGAACATGACCTCAGTTTGACCTCAATAACTCCTGACCTAAGGTGACCTAAGACTTGAAATTTGGTGTGAAGGTGTCAAATTGATGCCCGGAAAGGTACTGAAAATTTGGCGGCGCTGTGCGTCGCCGTTTTCTTGCTATTTAGGAAAAACCACAGGGGGGGGGGGGCAAATTGGCCCCCCAGCGGGGCGAGGGTTAAATTGAGTATGACCTGTGAGCTCTGTTCTTTCTTTCAGTGAGAACGATTGGATGTCCACTCCTTTCTCCAGGTGAAATGCTTGGTTATAATAAGTGTACCCATGTAGGTACAGTCACCAGCAGTTGCTACCCATCACCCCCGGACGGCGGGGGAGCAAGCTACCACCGCCCCTGCGAGACTAGCGCCGCCATGCGCCAAGAAGTGGAAACACCACGTGACTGAGGCCACGTGAGGGCAGGGTCACGTGATGGAGGGGCGGAGCATAGTAGCTTTTGCGCCCGACACTAACTGAAATGCGGCGCTGTGATTGGGCGCCTTAGCATGAATGAAGCCCCGGCGCCAGAATCAGTCGTTCGCCTTATATGGAAAGTGAGCCTTTGCGTTTCACTGTTCTGTATTGGTTTGAGAGCCACGGCACCATACGAATTGTGAGCCCCTTTGAACGGGTCACCGCCCGAGGCACTGAGGCGACGGCTGTGCCGGGCAAAGTCTAGCGGTGGGAGAGGTGGGCCAGGGAAAGTGCGATCGAGCAGCCACTGAGACGTGGATTGGTATTATCCAACCGCGACAAACGATGTCAGCAGCCTCTTCTCGTGTCATAAAAGCTAGACAGACAACGTGGGCAGTGCCCAATCAAAAGCTTCTAAACCAGGGGCGTCGCCACGGATTTTTGAGTGGGGGGGTCGGGTTTCTAGTCTTCACCCGATGGGTAGGGGTGTTTTTTTGTCACACTTCCCAGTTTTGTGCGTGCGTATGTGTGTGTGTGTGCGCGTGTAACAAATCGGCGCGCAGCGCCGCGAAATTTGGTATAACCTATTAGGTAGGTATACCTACCTACATCACTTTTGCGTAAAAATTATCACTGGTCACTTAAGGTCAGGTCGCCAATGCCATGTCAAGTTCAGTTATACGGTGTACCTCTATAAAACTTTCCTCTCTCGCCGTTCTTGTAGCTTTTCTCCCATAGCTTCGAAATTTAGAGAAATTAGAAAAAGCACGAATGCCTCCTGCTTTGAAAAATTTCGTCAGAAACGCAAAATATCTTTGGAGCCATGACAAATCAGCTCATCATTGCCAGGGACAGGGTGCAACTTATGGCGAGTGATGCCTCGAAAGGTCATTAGTGGAAATGTCCAACGGTGGCCACCAGCATTTTTTTTTCTACAACTTTTGACGAAGACGCGGTAGAGCGATGACAGCACCTGGAATGTGTTCACTGTTCAGCTCAACAACACAGATCCATTCATATGCAGCAGGAGGTCCTTTTTCGATCAGGACATAACGTTGACCTGAGGTCGTTTTAACGTTAATTCTGAATGGTCAAATTTTAACTCATGTGACGCGTCTCAAAGAGATAAACACGGTGGTGACAAGACAACATGTGTAAATACCATACAAATTCACGGAATCTTAAGTTATTGCAAAGCAAATGTTTCGGCAGAATCTGTCCAGTTAGCTGTTTGCCTTCTATGGGCCAAACATAGACCTGGATGAAATCTGACGCGAAGCTAGCGAAAGAGCGTTGAAAGAGCTTCAGCTATTGAATATGTTTTCTGCTTCACTGTAGCCCTTCTATTGGTGGTTTCCCAGTCGCTAACGTATAACGTGTACTAAAGTAATGATGAGGTATGCTTTCGACCCCTGATCGATCTAGAGGTTTGCGGAAAAAAGAGCATGCTGCCCGTGACGAGAGAAAGCCGATGATACCCATTTACAAGGTTTCGGGTCATCTCAGGACTCAGGTCATCGCCAATAAGTAGGGAAACTCGGGACCTGCTAGAACTTTGCGAATATAAGTTGTGATGGTTTTTCGAGTTTCTGATTACGAATGTTATCTTAGTTTTGAACGAAGATGATGACTCCATGCATTTGGGGTAGATCAGGTCAGGTCAGATCGAAAAGTACCTCATAGTGGATGACCACCACCGATTGCTTCCTAACATGTTATATGTATAAGCAACGAAACTACTTCTTAAATGTTCAGATGGGCGCTAAGTTCAAAATCAGCTCCAAAAACTACCCTATAAATTAAAAGCATGTTATGAAAAAGTGAACCAAGGTCATCTTTATTTGAATCAGGGATATCGATTTATTTTTAAGTAGGTGATTAACCCTCGCGGGCCCGGGGGGGGGCGTTTTTCGCCCCCCCCTGGCGAATATTTGCGATAGCTCCTGAACGCTTAGGGATAGGAAGGCGAAACTTTCAGTACCTTTTCTCCCATCAATTTGACATCTTCTGAAGTAAAAAATTTGGACCTAGCCCCCTTGATGACGTCACAAGGTCCATTTTTCTAGACCCCTGCACGGCAAACTTCGGCGTCACAGACGCAAACTTCAAATAGCTGCCAAAAATAGAGTTTTAGAGATAAAGACAAATTACGAGCACGGTTGTGTAGCGTTTGACCTAGAGAAAAATAGAAAAATAGTTTTGGTGACCTGAGGTCAGAGGTCAGGTCAACGACCCCGAAATGTGGTTTTAGTTTTTCGCAAATAACTTCGACAAAAACGGTCCTAGAGCTACGGCAGTGGTACCATCGCATTCGCCTTGTCAAGCCGCGTCGAATGATATATATTTTGTTCGGAAAAGGTCAAGTTTTATGTTGACCTCATGTGACCTCGAATGACCTCTGGTTGACCTTGACACATGAAAGGTCGGTTATGATGGATTTGTACCCGCTGATCACGAATCTGGCATCTATTTTCCTCTAAGCCTTCATTTAGAGCTTCCGGATGGCAAAATTGTCTTATTTATTATTACTAACTTGAATTAGTGAAATAGCCTCTAGCAGGGATACTCTTCAGTGACCTTGACCTTTGAGCAGCCTTGTATCGTAAGAGAAACCACAAATAGGGAACTGATAAGCCTCAAAACATTTTAAAACATCTTGAAAGTTAGCACGCAAGATGTGCGAAAAAGTGCCAAGTTTGAGGTCAATTTTGAGCGTGACCTTGACCTTGACCTTTGATTTTGAGCACATTTTCGGAATCCTCAGATTCTCTTCTTTCGTTTGACACCCAATTTTGCCGGTTTGATGCCGCCTGCCGTCCTCTAGAAGGCTTACTTTGAGATCACTACACATGTGCCGGCTTTTGCCTTTGACCTTGACCTCTGACCTTGAAAATTGACCTGAGGTCAAAAATTTTATGTGCTTTAGAATCGTCTCGTAAGGACCTTTTGTTTGGTATCGCTTTTGTTTCCGTAGCTCCCTTATTTACGGAACTAGACAGGGGGGGGCGAAAAACGCCCCCCCCCCCCCGGCTGCGGTGGTTGGGATTACCCCCCGGGCCCGGCCGGGTTAACTCGAGCGCACCGGAAGCTCGTTGCAATCGGCTCCTTTTTGAGCGACTTCTTTGCGAAAGCCCAGACGGTTCCATCTGACTCCCTTTCCCCTACATGTGCACTGTACAGTGTACAGCTAGCTGTGACGGTAGCCATGGGGCTGAGGCTAGTTTGTAGTTTTGTAGTTAGGTACTGATCCGACGAATCGACTGCGACCATTAAAAAAAAGATCAGACGAACGCTCGGTGCAGTTTTGGCGCGTCCAATCCTTTGAGGGATAAAAAGGTACCTACTAGAATGGTGGCTACTTAGAAATATTGTTGTGCTGGTGTTCCCCGCCCACAGCTGAGCTAATTGGCCTTTAGCTAATTGGCTAATTGGCTTTAGGGAGCTCTTGAAGCGATTCTGAATCTGATGTACATATTTGTTGCTGACGCCTGCTTCACTGACATAAAAGCTAAAAAAGCATACTCAGCATCGCAAAAACTGGGGGGGTCGACACCCCCAATTTTCAAGAGTGGGGGGGTCACGACCCCCCCGACCCCCCCGTCGGCGACGCCCCTGTTCTAAACGATCCAGTTAAGAAGTTGGCGAGGTAGCCAGACCAAATCAAAAGTTTTTAATTCGATTTTGGTTGACAAATGACATACAAGCCCGCTGTGATGGACCAAAAAAGGAGCTGAACAGTTCATACAACTTCTAAAAAGCTCAATGGTCTAAAAATTCAAAAGTTAAATGTTAAAATTCAGCCTGCATGTTTAAACTCTGGTCCGGCGCTGGCAGGAAGCTTATATTGCCACTTGCAATTCCACTACGTTGTTATATAACCAAGAGTTCTGTGAGAGCAGCAACTGAAAGTTGAGGGGAGGCGCGGCGCGAAACGGCGCGAAACGGCCCCCTCTCTCCTTTTCAGTCGATATCTCCTAAAGTATAGCAAATGTCGCCACCAAACTTTCAAGACCCCTCCGGGCATCATTTTTACACCTTGTGACCAAATTTTCCAGAGCTCTTATGAAAGGTTAGTCCCAAATGGCGTCAGAGGGATGTCATGTTCTGTCATTTCCCGGTTTAGCGGGAAGAGCTGTCACGCTTACAGTTTTGAAGATAACGAAAAATATTCAAGATCAAAAAGATGTAAAATAAACAGCGCTACCAAACTGCTAACTGTTATTTCCAAACAAAAATTTATTTTGACCATCAAAACTATAGAAGAATAACACCCCAAAAATACCAACAACTTCCAAAATTAAAACTGAAATATATGTTATATAACTATCTGCTCTAGATATGCCAAACTTAAACTCGATAGCTCCATTTTTAGCAAAGTTATGGTAAAAAAAAGAACTACTTAAAATGTATTACGTAAAATTTTCAAATTCAATTTTTAGCCGTCACAGGACACACAAAGCAAGCCAAAGACCACCATTGGATTTCCTGTGATGAGCTGCATCGAGTACCTAGATACCCCTTTTATGCAAAATATCAACTTTGCAATGTGGCCTTCTTTGACCTGACCTTGGCCTGAACTCCACCAGAATGTAATATAAACTGGCCCCAATGGCCGTCTAGCCCACACCATTGAATTTTAAATGTAAAATTGGCCATAAAACATGTATCACACGACCCTAGCATAGTTGGTTCATATTGTGACCCTTAGTGACCTGACCTCTGTGAACTGACCTGGCATCAATGACCTCTTTAGGCAACATATGTGTTAGACAACCAACGCTCCGTCGATGTTTTTCGATAACATGCCTTTTATTTGATGTGTTAACTGACTAACGCATTCCTTAGACTAAATCGGTGAAAAATGCGACCTTTGACCTGACTTGTGACGTCATGGGTTGCACCTAGGTCAACGAAACCTGGTAACAAGGTAGTTCCCTGGTGGGGCTATCGAACGCTCTTTGAATGTTTAAAATCGGTCGGTAACGTTCCGAGATCTCAGGTGGAGGGCGAAACGGCTGCACCACCCGATCAGGTGGTAGGGTCCGCCAATAGCCCAAGGGGGCGCGGAATATTTATTCACTCATACGGTGTCATTTATTTTGAGAACACCTTTCTCACGCCATGACATGGTCCTCTCGTAATAGAATGAGATGAGGAGAGTGTTTTCACGCCTCCTTATGCACGGCTCTAAGTGTCATTGAGCTATCAACTTTCAGCGGTGTTCGGACAATGAAGTTCTTAGTTCTTACTGAATCCAATTTTATTTCAAACGATTGTCACTGTGCTAGTTTTCTTCTCATACGTTTTTGAAAAAGCGCTGAAGAAGTCTTTGATAGATGAAACCGGTCCGCTTATTCTTTTTCTAATTGTTTTTTGAATATATTCGTAGACTACTGGCTCTTTACTACAAAATTTGAGAATGTTTGGTTTTGCTTTGACCCGAACGATGTGCAGCTGAATTTTCCCTCTTGAATGATTATGGACAGCTCGCGAAAATAACTTCAACCTAAACTACCGACAAGCAGAAGAAAATCCGATACAAGCCGAAGCCTACCTCAATCCTCTCACCTTGTTCAACCGTTGAAACGTTAAAGACATTTGTTCAGTCCGAGTCGCTATGTCGATCACCCGCGCCGTGCTGGGGGGGGGGGGGTCGTTTTTACGCCTTTCCCCCTCAGGTTTTTCGCGAATATCTCAAAAACGGCGACGCGACGCGTAGCGTCATTCAAGGTCATGGGTCACCAGGTAACGTCAAGTGACCTTACCTCAGAAAAAAATTCGAAAGCTTGCTGTAGCTACACCGACTGGGCGATCACTTAAAAACTTTCAGTAATTGCTTAGGGTAACAGTATGTATAAAATGGATACCTCGGATTTCTATGTTTGTGACCTAAGGTCAGGTAAATTTTGCGACTGCTACATTAGGCATAAGTCAATGGGAGAAAATTGAGATGCGCCTTTTTTGGACGAATTTCGTTCTACACCCTCTCAAACATCGGTTCATAGGTAAACATGACACACTGAATCGGAAAATTGCACCTGTGATTCCTGTGTGTGCCCCTGAGGTCATTTTAGGACATAAACGGTCTTCAGCAGTTCTTTGACTTTTGACAGAGACGTGCTAGAGCGGTGAAAACACCGTTGATCTGAGGTCAAATTTGAGGTCAATCATAGCGGTGCCCTCTGGGGGCTAAACCGTTGATCTGAGGTCAAATTTGAGGACATGTTGGCGAAAGAGCGTTAAAAGAGCTATCGAATGCGCTTTTCCGCGGCGCTGTAGCTCTATTGGTTCCCAAGTTAGCCGTCGGTTGTTCCAAATCGTTGAAGTCAACAAAATTTGACCTTTGATGAACCCTGGTGACGTGACCTTTGCCCTGACCTTAAAATGGCCGAGTGTTTTCCTCCTTATTTTTGACGCTCTTTCGATTGTTGCTTACCGCGTGTCGCTACGTGGCCCAGGAGCCGAGTTAGACGGAGGGGCTGAAACGCCCCCCCCCCCCCCCCCCCCAGCACTCGATGGAAAGTTCATGCCACCAAAACGGCGCGGGTTAACCCGCGAGTTGCTGGGGGGGGGGGCCTTAAACGCCCCCACTTTTTTCGTCGGGCCATAGCATAAAAACGGCGCGCCGCAGGCGCGCCAAATTTTGGGTACCTGTAGGGAATTGATTGAAGTTTATTGTGACAAAGTTTCAAAAAAAAAATCGGTCGGAAAATTTTTTGAGATATCGAGGTTTTAGTGACGTCATGATTTCTGACTTTTCGGCCAAAAACGGCATATGTTCAAAAAATCATATAAAATCACAAAATAGACATACAGACATGCCGTAAACGCCATTAGACTGCCAATACCATGAACAATCAAATGGCTATCTTCGATTATTGATTATCGTTCCGCATTTTCCAAAATCTTGAACTGAATCTTGGCAATTTCTCGTGACTACTTCACGACCATGATACATGCATTTCTTAAATTGAACTTTTTTAGCCAAACACGTACACATATGATAAAATGAATGTCACCATCGTGTTCTACGCCCCAAATTACCCATAAAACATGTGTCACAGGCTGCGAATATCAGTTTTGATTTTCGAGGATATGTGCCTACCGGGTTGACCTGACCTTGACCTTGACCTATGCTTGACTGACCCCTACATGGAGCTGACACTCTTGTAGGCCTTATATGATGGATTGTGCACCATTTTGACAGAGTTTATGACGAGAGGCGCCCATTGCGAAGTCCTGAAGTCCATGCTACTGAAAGCCCGATTTCAGGTGTTTGACCTGACCTTGACCCGACCTGTGACCTCAAAATTCAACTTTAAAGTACTCGTCTGAAGCGTCTCGTCGCGTTCTTTCGTTTGCCGCCTCGTGCGTTTCGCTGCGCCTATTGGTTCTCGAGTTATCGGCTGGGGGCGTTTAACGCCCCCCCCCCCCCCCCCCAGCAAACGGTGGGTGGCGAAATACCCCAGCAACTGCCGGGTTAATTACGAGCGAGCGAGCGCAGCGAGCGAAGCGAAGTCTTTTCAATGTAACGGAAAAATCTCAGTATGAGCGGCCCGGCCCGGCCTGTAACGCTTTTGAGAGGCTTATATCTCAGCAACCGCTGGACCGATTGGCCTGCGGTCTTTTTTGCTGGAGCCCCATCCCTTCTACCCCGTAATTGACTACTTTTGATACATCTCAGTGACCGTCGTGGCACGTGCCACGTGAAAAGTCAAGGGTGTTCAAGCAGTTTTGCAAAAGTAGTGATTTTGATAGGCCCATATCTCAGCAGCGGCTTGAGCGATTGTCTTGCGGTAATTTTTATAGGGTAGCTGCATCTCTTCTACCAAAGGTCGGATACTCTTGATCTATGTGAGTGACCCCCACTGCACGTGCAAAATACAAAAAGAAGAGGTGCCAAATTTGTTCCCATTTCAGTAACTCGGTAATTACTGGGGCGATTTCGCTGAAACTTGGCATACTGGTAGGCACCCACCAGGCAATGCATTCCCATGTGTTGCGGCTGGGGTGCTACTGCACGTGCGCACGTGCAGGGGGCGTTTCGATATCTCGAGAACGGCTGGGCCGATTGCGCTCAAATTTGGTACACGGTTAGGGACCGGTTAGTAGGGTCATAGGGTGCCGTGCAAAAGTCATTTTGGACCCCGTTTGCACGTGCGCACGTGCAGAATGCCGCTTCCAGATCTCAGGAACGGCTGGGCCGATCGCGCTCAAATTTGGCACACCGCTAGCGATTGCACAAGCCCGTTGGAAGTACCCTCTCGGCTTTCCGCACGTGCAGGGCTCACTATCTCGCTCGCTCGTTCTTCGCCCAAAAGGCGTTTTACTGGTTGTTATGCTCCTGTTGTAAACTGTGAAGTCGTAAACCTCATCTTGAAGGAAGTGGGCCTAACATTTTCATAGCAAACGAGAAAAAATGTTTAACCCTAGAACGCCTAGGGGGGGGGGTTGTATCAACCCCCCCCCCCCCTGAGGTTTTTTCGAAGTGCACGCTAAACGGCTTGTCGTAGCGGGCTGAAATTTTCAATACCCTCTGGGGCAACCTTTGCGCATCTTTTGCCGAAAAAAATTGATCGGGTCATGTCAGGTCACGGAGTTATGACGTCATAAGAGGTACAGCCTCCGGCCGACAGTTACCAAACGTGTGCGCCGAATCCCTAGGTTTTCTGCCGGTGATACCCACATTGTTTGATGGATCATGATGAAACTTCCCATGCATGTTGGGGCAAGCATTGGCTATCGTGTGGTGCAAGAAAATTGACCGGGTCAGGTCAGGTCACGGAGCTATGACGTCACAAGAGGAACAGCGTCCGGTACTATTTTTGAAAAGCGCCCGAACCACTATTTTGCTAATTCTTGTCACCTCAATGGGAATATGCAGCAATATTAGCTTCTATAGGGAGCAAATGGACCTCCCAAATCCAAAAATACAATCAGATTTCAAAAATTTAAATTTTGATTTTTCGAATTTCTGCCGCCGACTGTGACCTTGCCGACTTCCGGCGCTCCCAACGCGCCATTTTTAGAGCTAGGGAAACAAAATACATACCAAACGATAGAGAATTGATCAAGGAACACGATAGTGAAGGTTTCAAGTCGATATCTCCCACCGTTTTGCCGCAATCGCCGCGGAAAGTTGAAAAAGTTTGATTTTTTCGGAAAATTTGACCTTTGACCGGTCATAAGTAGGTCAAATGTTGACCTAGGACCAAAAAAGTATACCACCAATCGCGAGATCTCGTTGAGAGCAATCCGTTGGTTTTTTCCGCTAAGCTCTACGACCTTCCGTTTCGAAACGCCAGGGGGGGGGGTCGTAACAACAACCCCCCCCCCCCTGGTCGTTCGTGTTATGAGAAATGGCCTGGTCGTGCGAGGGTTAATAGGTTGCGCAAAAAATAGTATCTTTTTTATGAAACATTTGCGAAACGTTCAACAGTCATCCCCAGACCCCATTAGTGCCGAGCTCCCAACGACGACCATAAAAGCGTCCCCATCCCGTCATAGGCGGCGGAACGGGGAGGGCACCGGGGCACCGTGCCCCCCTTTGATTTTGGCATTTCAACATTAGCCCTATGAGCGTTGCATGGAAATAATAGGACCAAAAGTCGGCAGTGCCCCCCCCCCTTAATTGTAGGTGTTCTGCCGCTACTGCATCCCGTCAACGTGGGTTTATCATAAGGATGCTAAGATTTAATTTCCA